>NW_010972598.1:12611178-12611763 GCF_000737465.1 Haliaeetus leucocephalus | reverse complement strand
CCCCCCGTGTCCGTGTTCCGTGTGTTCCCCCCCGCCCCTCACCGTCAGGCCTGGGCGAGCGGCAGTTCCCGGCGCGGCGCCTGCGCCCGGCGCCGGCTCCTCCCACTGGGAAGCCACGCCCCCTCCCCGCTGGAAAGCCCCGCCCCTGCCCCTGGAGCCCCGCCCCGCCCCGGGGCCGCGCTGCCGCTCGTACACGGGGAAAAGTGTTTTTCCCACGCGAGGAGCTCTGGCCCACGCGTGTTCAGGGATGCGCTGGGAATAGGGGCAGCTCGCACCACCACCATCCCCCCCTCCCTCACCGGGACCCTGCCAGAGGCCGGGCAGGGGTGGCGGGAGGGGGTGAGGGTCTGGTTTGTGGGGGGCAGGGTACGTCCACCCGTGGCGTGGCCCTGAAACACCAAATCCTGAAAAAAAAAAAAAAAAAAAAATTAAACCAAACCTCTTTTTTGTTGATGCCAGACTCACCCTGGTCCAAATCCTGAAAAAAAAACCAACCTCCAAACAACAAACCAAAAAAACCCCCCCCAAACCCCAAAGAACAAACCAAACCCCCCCCAAACCCCAAAGAACAAACCAAACCCCCCC
>NW_010972598.1:12590549-12611168 GCF_000737465.1 Haliaeetus leucocephalus | reverse complement strand
AAACAAAAAAAACCCCAAAACCAAAAAAACCAAACCCCTTTTTGTCTATGCCAGACTCACCCCAGTCCACAGAGGTGGCAGCTCACAGCAGCAGGTACCACTAGAAGAGCTTTGAAGCTGGAACATCCTTTACTCCCTCATTATCCTTAGCGCAATTTCCCCAGAAAGAAATACTAACGCTTTTCCATAATCGCACAGGTTCCTCCACTCCAGCCAGAGTTTTTCACTGTCTTGTCTTCCTCCTTAGGGAGACCATGGCACAAAGCAGTTAAAGCAGTCAGAAGTAGCCTCTGATGCTGAGAGCCTGAGTTTCCGGATGACCAATGGGAGATTTGGGCCTGTTTCAGGAGTGCCAGGTGAAGCCAATGAGACTTACAGGTGCTCAACATTTCTAAGTATTCTCCTAGTTTCCCATTCCCTCCTTGATAAGTTAATGCATAAATCCTGGGGGGGGGGAGCAATTTACCCCAGGTGAGAGTTTCTGGAAGAGTAAGGGTCTCAAGAATTGGAAACATCGCACAGAACAGAAACAAGGACAGCATCACACCGACTGACTGCTTTCCCAGGGTGTAATCCGTCCCAGAGCTCAGCGAAAGCATCCCCGTTTGGTCACTACGTGGCCCTGAGCTGCTCCCAGCTGAGAAGTCGCTGCCATTCAGCGTGGGAGCGAGGTCAACGAAAAGGAACCACACTGTTCGTTAGCGATATGCTCAAAGGTAACTCATTACCCTCCTTATTTCTCTTGTAGGAGCAGAAAAGAACTGTGTCTGGGCTCCTTTACATGCTCCATGCACTGTGAGAGACACACAGACAAGTCCAAGGCAGCACGGCTGGTACATCAGAGCCATCCCCACGCTGGCACCGGGAGAGATTCTGGCCTTGTTCTTACAAAATCCTCCTCGGCAGGGTTAATCTCTCCTGCCTCTCCCCCCTTAGCTGACTGATTGCTCAAAATTACCATATAGATTGAGAAAGCCAGGCCTGTGATTTCACAAAAGCTTCTGCCAGACTCCTCCAAGCACCTGGAGACCCTCATTCAGTCTTGACCCCAGTCTGGAGCTGCTTTCCTTGGAGACCAACCCTGGCCTCTGCCTGATGAGAAGAGCAGCTGATGTTTCCAATTTGGAAGCAAAGTCAGGCAAGACAGCAACCTACACCAGCCATCCCATTCCCCTCCCCTGCACTATTTCCCCCTTTCTCTGCTAAATCCATTCCTCCTAAACCTGAAAAAAAAAAAAAAATCTCTTCAAGGGCAACAGCTGTTCCCTGCCCCACGCCGTCCATCCAGATACGTTCCTGCAACCCAGCCGGGAAAGGAGCGGTGGGCACGACCCCGCATCCGTCTGCTGCGGCAACCGCACCAACCACCCGCACGCAGTTAATTCCCAGAGTCTTCCTGTCTGCCCCAGGCCGACATAATAAAATGTGCATCGATTTCATGATCGCACAGACTAAGACGGTGCCTTTTTCCCAGCCTTGCAGCATCCTTTCCAACCTACACGGATACAAGCAGGGAGGCACAATTTCCAGCCTAGGTTTGAGACACGAAAGCTCTGCTCTCATTTTTCCCTTAGAGCCAGGCCGAGATGACTAGCCCTGAATGCAGGACTAGCAGCACAGCCTTCCAGAACAGGAGCTACCTCCACTGCAAACCAGAGTCAGGGCACGTGGTGCCACTGTCCTGTGTCTGCAGACCACAGCAGGGCTGGCAGCGAAGCCCCCCCTTAGGCTGCTGCTGGCGTTTAGAGAGGAACCACAGACCTTTCTCTCCACGGCAGACTTTCCAGCAGCGCTTTTGGGCAGTCTGCTGTGTCTCACTGTAACAGCACTAAATATCGCTGGGGTGCTTGCTGTTCAATCATCGCAGCAGGAACTAAACAGGGGAAAAAAGAAAAGAGGAAAAACCCTGCAGAGCTCGAAGGAGCCTAGAGCCCATGGCCAGAGCTTTAGACCAACAGTCCCCTGGGAAGATGGGACCACGCTTGCTGCGGCTTCAGACCAACGGGATTTTTGTCTGCGCAGGGCTGGGGAATGGAGGGGGAGCTACAAGAGTGGGCAAAGCACAGCAGTACCTGGTGAGGCACTTAGACCTGTCCGTAGCATGGGCCAGGGGCAGCTCAGAGCTCCTGTGCCAGGGCAGCCACCTCTGTCCCCAGCCGGGTGCTGTTCAGGTCCTCCTTCCCCAAACACACGCTTCCTCAGGTTGGGAGCCGAGTCCTGGCCAGCCCCAACAGCTCACCTCCAAGTTGCAGCACCAGTCCCATCAGCCCTGCCCCTTGTCTGAGCTCTCAGGATGGGCTGGCAGCTGCTGCTCCATCTCTCTCAGGAGCAGCCTCCAATTTCCATTTAAATTGAGATTTTAATGCTCCTTTTCCCTTAGTCCCTGTGTATCCAGGGTTAGCAAGCGGCCTTGGACACCTGAGTTGTGCCTGATGGGTCCCAGATACCTCTCCCTAGTTAATGATCTCTCTTTTCATGTAACCAGGCACCTAATAAGATAATGTTGGGGCCCCGGTACCTCCACAGCAGCTGCCACAGCAGCAGAGGGACAGTCAGAGCATTAAAGATGCCAGTTTGTTACCTTACTCTGCAATCCAGCTCACACCAAATTGGATTTGAGCTCCTGTTTACTCATTTTATTCTTATCTAGACTGCTCAGTGCTGACAGCTGCGCTCACCCCGACAGCCCCCAAAACCCACCCATCTTCACAACCTGTCTGCAGGGTGAGCCAACACTGCTGCCCCCAGTTCACCCACAGCAAAACCAGAGCTCCAGAAAGTGAACTGGCTTACCTGGGATTACAGGGCAGGAACAGAGCTAGCAACAGCACGCATGAGTCCTGACTCATAGTCCCTGCTCCAGGATCAGCCCGAGGTAGGAATTAATTTCACTCACCTCTGAAATACAGGCACTGTATGACTTTAGGATGGGAGGAGGAGGATGCATCCCAGTGGAACTGCAGAGGAGACCTGTGCAGGAAACCCATAGCACGAAAAAATGAAACCCATTCTGAAGCCAGCTAAACAAGGTGTAGTTTTGCCAAAGCAAGCCTGAGTTACACTGTTTTGGAGCTGTTTGTCCATTTCCCAGACTGACCACAGAAATGTCTGTAATGTGCAGAGGCCTGTTCCATACCCTGGAATTTTTTGGTTTAGCTCATTGTCACCACCTCCTCTCTTCTGATGCCGATGCCAGGAAGGTATCAGCCGTCCAGTGACCAGCCAGGCCACAAGCCACAGGTACGAGGTCCAGCTGGAGGGAGCTGGTGCACTGCACTGCTGGTAGAGGAGAGCCCCAGTGCTTTGGAGCTGGGGACTGTTGCAGTGTTCCCCAACACAAGTTAAATGCAGACAATAACTAGACAAAAAGAAAGGATCATATCACCCTCTCCATTGTCTTTTGTTTGCAGGTTCACCCTGCAACTTATCACAGATAACAGTGATACATTGAGCTGCTTGCTTTTCTCCAGTCTCTTTACAAACAGTCATGCATTAAGCCTCAGAACTTTGCCACAAGATTGAGTATCAGTAAACTCTTCAAAAACAGGGAGACCAGGACAGTACTGCTTTGAAAAAAGCTGGGTATTCTGACTCTCTCTCTCACCACCAAGCCAGGAGTCCCGAAGTAAAGCACAACCATACTACACATGCTACAACACCCTGCTTTTAGCGTGGGAAATTATTATATGTATTGCAGCAACGTTCAAATGAAATTAGTTGCGTTGGGCCTCCTAGAAACACACCAGATGATTGTGCCCATCTCAGAACAACAACTCCTTCTCTAAGTTAGGCTGTACTGTCCTCCCAGAGCTGAAAAGCCCCAAGACTGTCTCAGTTTTGACAGCTAGCCACCACTGCTACAGGGAGAGACGGTTATACATGAAGTTGAGTCTTACCAGTGCTTCCCTAGAAAAATCCAAGCATCGACCTTGGAGATACGGTAAGCTCTGCTCCCCTCCCACGCTGATTATGCTGTAACTTGACTATAATTGGGCTCTATTTAATAATTACCGTTACTCTGTAATTATCACTTTTTGATTTTTCTTTTTGTTAACATTTGCCGGGGAGGGGGAGAGGCTCTTCTGCTGTGCCAGAGAGGTAAAGATGTCTCAGATTCAAGACAACGTGGATGTGCCACTTGCTGCTGCAGTGTTTAACCAGGCACCGATCAAAACACCTTTCTAAAGTCACTGTGTCACAGCCGGCAGTGAAATGCTGGGGGCTGTTCACTTGCTGTTTCTACCCCCAGCTAACCAGACACAAGCTCCCATACGCACAGGAGAGGCTAATTAAAGAGTACAGGTGAGCAAGGAGTGCTTCTTAAAAAGCCATTATTATTGAAATGAGACAGCAAGGGAGGCAGTGGGGAAGGATCCTGAATGAAATGGGGGAGGAAGGGAATTAGAGGGAGAACAAAGTAAAAGGGAGAAGAAACAGTCTAGGCAAAGGAGGAGGACCTGACTGATGGATGATGTGGTGGAGGCGCAGAAACCAAAACAGCAATGTTCTTGCTTTAACATCTGATTTTCTCCTCTATCCTCAGAGTCTGAAGGGCTCAGACGCCCTCATTCCCAAAGGCTCCAAGCAAACAGTCCAACATCCTGGGGCTAAAACACAGTTTGTGTTCATCCTAGACTGCCCTCAGCTGTGCATATCCCAGCTTAGAGAGGCTGGCTCTTGCTCCAGGGGCCAGAGCACACCTTTAGCATGCCAAATCCTTCCCCACAACACGCTCCAGACAAGCTGCTACCAAGCACAGCCTTGGGGCTCCAGGAGAGGTGGCTGCATACCTGTCCAGACCTGCAGGATAATTTGCCTGAGCAAGAGAGACAGTCAGAGGTGAGCCTAAAGAGAGTTACCCTAGCAAGGCCATCACCTCCCTCCTGCACAGCCCACTAGGAACGTGGGTTTCCCTAGCTAAAGGCTGCTACGCATTGTCCCACTGAGCACAAGGCAGGATTATCTAGTTCTGCCAGCAGCAGTTATCACCAAGCAAGCAGTTGCATTTGGCTCATGTCCATTTAGCAGCCTTGGGCTGATGGCCTTTTGGACACAGGCAGTGGCAAAACCAGCCTCTCTCCCCACAAGCACAGCTGCGTTTTTACTTCACTGACTATGGAGAGGCTCAGCAGACCACACAAGTCTTTGCTTTCTCAGCTGAAGTCACAAGGAAAGTGGAATTTGAGCCCTTGCATTTTCATCTTTTGCAGAAGGCATTTTTCCATGGGTCAACTAGAGAGCAGCAAGAGAGATCTCTACTGCCCACTTGGGCTGGGTCTGAAACTGAGAGTTACAAAAACACGTATCCAAAACCCCTCGAGCCATCTGGAAAATCACTCTGGCTATTCCACACACTTATTAATGCAAACTCGTGCCCAGGCAGAGTGCACGATATCCACATTATCCTCAAACTCCTCAGAAAATAGGCAACTGCAATAGTGTCCCTGCTTCCATCTCTCCTCAAGACCATCCCACCACCCTTTTCCCAACCCTGTCTCAATCGAATGCATTGCTGGTGAAAGGTGTAATCTTCTCCAGCGAGACAGCCATTTCACATTCCACGTGCATGACTGCAGGCAAGGCATCCACAGGGCAGGTGTTGTGAGAGGGCTCAGAGACCTGAGAAACCTTGTCAAAGGACACCTCGTTGTTTTCCGTCTGCAGAAGAGCATGAGGGAGAAGCTGGGGGTAGCTGAGGGTCACCACTTCCTTCTGATATGTGGTGTCGTGGTGGTAGGAGACCAGCTCATTGCTGAAGTTCACCGTCTCCACTGCATTGCTGGGGCAAAGGCAGCCACAGCCCAGGATGGTTGCAAAAGCTCTCCGAAAGTCTGCATTGAAGGCATAGATGATAGGATTGAGGGAAGAGTTGGCCCACCCGAACCAGACGAAGATGTTGAAGACAGTCTTGCTGACACAAGGTAGCTCTCCTGGCTCACGAAGGTCGAGATTACAGAAGGGCACCATGCAGTTGAGCACGAAGAAGGGCAGCCAGCAAAAGACAAAGACGCCCATGATGATAGAGAGGGTCTTGAGGACCTTAGTCTCCTTCTTGAAGGAGTTCTTCAGGGAAGCATCGTGAGGGCAGTCGCTGCTGTGGCAGTTTTGGGCATGTTCCACCGCCCTTTCCAGGGAGGAAATCCTGCGGATCTGCCGCTGGGCAATGCGGAAGATGCGGGTGTACGTTACAATCATGATGGCAACAGGGATGTAGAAGCTAACAAGAGAAGATGAGATGGCGTAAGTCCTGTTGAGGCTGGCATCACAGTTCTCCTCCTCCGCGGTGACATTAAAACCTGGCTCCTGTTGGCTAAGGAGCTCACGATCCTTGTGCCACTTCAGCTGCACAGGGATGAAGGATATCAAGAGGGACAGTAGCCAAGCCACTCCGATCATGATGAAAGCCACGTGCTGCGTCATCTTCCTCTCATAGCGGAAGGGGTTCGAAATGGCCCAGTAACGGTCCACGCTGATGATGCACAAATTGAGGATAGAAGCTGTGGAGCACATGATATCAAAAGCCACCCAAACATCACAGAAAGCCCCAAAGGGCCAGAACCCAGCCACCTCAGTGGCAGCCTTCCAGGGCATCACCAGTACAGCCACAAAGAGATCAGAAACTGCCAAGGAGATAACGAAGAAATTGGTGATCTTAGAGCGCAAGTGTCTGAACTTGACCACTGCCACACACACCAGCGTGTTACCCAGGAGCGTGGTGAGGATGAGAAGGAAGAGTAAGGCTGCTGTCACCACCCGGAAGGACAACTCGGAGTTGCCTTCCTCTGCCCAGCTCTTCCTACTACTGGTGTCATTGATCACATCCTGCCCATCTCCTTCCACGGAGGAGTAAAAACCATCCATGGGTTCCCCTTTGTTCCAGTCCCTAGAGAGGTTTCACAGCTGTTCAAGTCCCCATCAGCATCCAAAACCCCTTTTTACTGCTCTGCTGACATCTCGGAAGCACCAACTGCAATCCTCCCAGCTCTCACACTCTGCCAGATGACCCAGCACAAGGAAAAGTGCTTGAAGCTCTCACTCCTTTCCAAGTCTTCAGCTGACAGCGTGGCGTTTGTTTTTCTCCCTCTTGCCTCCCACCCCACTTTTCTTTCTTTGCAGCCTGTCGCTCACAAAGAGCTGGCACTCACCTCCGGCACTTGAGCAAGCTGGGAAGGCTTTGCTGCAAGCCTTCCTCCCTCTCCTCTCTCAGCAGCTCTTCATCCGTTGTTGATCTGATGCCTGCTACAGAATCCCAGTCAATCCCTTCTGCACTGGCCAGGCTGGGACTTGCTGCCAGACTCAAGAGGGAATCTGAGCTCCCTCTGCTCTTGCAGACGGACCTTCTCTGCTCATAAACCAGGCTGCTCTGCTGTCTGCTCTTCCCTCTGTTGCTAATTGCCTCTGGATTTCACACAGGTGAGATCCTTCTCTGCCCGCACACCAGGTCCCCTACTCACCAGGTTGGTCCTCTGTGAGCCAAGAAGAACATGGCATTGGGAGTCTGCAGCTGACAGGGTAAGTTGCTTGGGAATTAGGTGATAGGATTGAAGGGGTAAAATAACAAACATTCAAGTGGGATTTGAGGGTCTTCAATGCAAATCAGGATAGAAATTCAGTGTGCTTCATCTCTGAATAAGAGATGCCTAAATTCACTGCACAAGCATTGAGCCATGGCTCAGATATATGACCCTAGGGCAGTTACTCCCCCCTGGCCTGAGCTGCCCAGCTGCAAGTGATGCAAAACTGGCATTTACCTTCCACTGCAAAGTTCCTTCAAGTCCACAGGAAAAAAAAAAGGAAAAAAAAACCACACACACAAAAAAGCTTGTACAAATCTGAAAGTTTTTTCTTTCTGAAAGTATCAAACAACACAGTTTTCAGACAGTCTTTCTTTCAGTAGGGGTTATGTGTAGAACCAAAGAGGATGCTGGACACAGCTTTGATAAGTTTTTTTATCCTTAATAAACATGAGTACTTTCAGTAAAGCGATACAAGGTAGCTTCTCTTTCAAGTTCACCATTCTTTCTTTAATGCCTAGCTAATTCCACATTAATTCCTAGCTAATTCCACATTAGCAATCAACTGACAGCTGAAAACATTAACCAGAAAATCAGGATGTCTTTCCAGCACAGTACCCAGCCCTGTCAGCAAACATTGGTCACCCCCAAGAGGTCTCCTTGCTATCCTTACCAACTATTCCTCCAAAAGCACAGGAACAGCTCTTCCTTCTCGCCCAAGGGCTGAGTAGAGCCAGACAGCCTCAGCCTGCTGCCTTGCCTGTTGTGCCACAGGTGGGGACACAGCCTGGTAGCCTGCTGGGACTGAAAGGCAGCAATCACAAGCGTTGTGGTACTGTAGAACTGGGGGCAGCTCTGGAGGAATGAGCAGGGCTATCCCCCCTAAAACTACTCCTCTTCCTACGCCATAAAGCTCTCACTCCAGACTGACAAGCAAACGGCTCTGCAAGACTCTCCCTTCTTACGTTGAGGAGAAAAACACCACAATATTAGGAACCATGTCTGACCTACTAAGGCACGGGTTAGCCTTGGAAGCGCCTGGAATCCATCACTTTGTAACTAAAGCCACTCTGTAAGCAAAAGGGCTCCTTTGATCAAGAAATGTCAGAAAAATCCTTCAGGAGGCAAGTTTCCTCGAGAGCCAGTTCTGTAAGGGCTGCTTAAATGGGCACCTGCTTTTAAGAAAAGCCTTGCTGGTAAACTGGTCAAGGTGGGAAAGAACAGCAAAAGCTTTCCAAATCAAACTGGAAAAAACAACCAGGCAGCTCAGCATTAATTCACTCATTACATTTGATAGTTGCTGTAGTGTATCATGATGACCTCTGCCTTTGCCTGTCATGTACACCACTTCTGAAGAAAGCAGCAGCCAATCTATACAGTGTGAGCTCAGCTGCACTGAGATTTAATTAACTTGATTCTGTGACCCAGGCTTTGCATAAGCCCAGCTAGAGGAGGAACTGCCCAAGAACAACTTTCAAACAAGACCACAATTATTCTCTTGAAGATACAGCACCAAGCAGCTTACTCCTAAAGTAAACAGCACGCTTGCTTTGTGACAGGTTAAAGAAACTTGTTGCTAGCATGTCACAGCATTTACTTCTGAAGGCTTTGTTTAATTAAGCCTCATTAGTTCCACCGTCTGCAGCCTGCTCCTGCCAAGTGCCTATGCCAGGAAGAGCAGCTAGATGGCACCAACAGCCGGCTCATGGCTCAGCGCTTCCACCTGGGTCTTTTGTGTCAGGCCAGCTCCCTTCCTCCTTACCAGAATTTCATCAGAGGAAAAGGAGGACCATCTAGTTGCCCAGACACCACAGGACCCTGGCAGTGCACTAACCCGTGCAAGGGTGCATGCAGATGCAGTGTCACCTGTGCCCCAAAGGGCATTTTTCTCATATTCCCTCTACAGGGCGCAAGTATTTTTGAGATCTAAGCTGCAAGACACAAACAACAGGATGCTTTCGCTGCTCTTTGAGACAGCAGCAATGGCAGGTGACATGTCATACAGTATTAAATCATGGCAGAGGCTTAGACTGGGAGCTCACGGCACACTTAGGTTGCACGTGCTAAGCCACGAGGCATTCCAGGAAATCATTCCTCAAGATACAAAGAAGCCTTCCTCCTCCTTAGGAGCTTAAAAACATCCAAGAAAGGATCTCACCCTCGCACACAACTTACACCAAAGCAGACATTCAAAGCTGGGCTGGTGAGGGGAAGATGGGATGGGAAGGGATCCAATACATTAGCCAAGTTCTGTGCATCTCAGAAGACACACAATGAAGGATGGACCATTAACTCTGCTGTTGTAAGCAAGCAAAGTAGAGTTACTCAAAACAAAATACAGGCAGCTACTCCTGCCTGCTAGATGCAATCTTCTCTACTGAGATAACTGTTGTGCTGCATTATATTCCTAAACAGTTGCACCATTTCCTCGCATAAGCACCTGCTATTTTTTCTGAGAATCAAGTTAAGTACTATTTTAAACAGCACTCAAATATGATAAGGTTCCAGTTTGGTGGCAATTCAGCTCTAGGTTTTTGTATTTAATTTCCTCACCCAGCAAGAAGCTGCCCTCTATTTCCCTTCCCTGCTGTCTCACCAAAATATACTTAAAATTCTCTATTCAGCCATCTTGATTACATTCCCCACTTTGCATCAAAGGAAGAAAATTACAAGCCACTTCAAATAAAGCAGCAGCTGCTTGGGTTTAACTCTTATATGCCTCTTCCAGAATGGCGCTCTCAGATACATTACAGAATTACAGGAGAGTGTTTATTCCTACAGGAATTACTTCACACTTTACTTCCACAGAAGGTACAAGTTCTGATAGCAGGGTAAAAATGAGGGGTAGTCAGATCCTTTAAAAAAAGATCCAGTGATATTGGCTGTAGGCAAGACCCGAGCCCGGCAAAAAAAAAACAAACAAAAAACCACCACAGTAGCTCTCCAGGGACCAGCATGCCAGTTCAGATCAAACCTCTTGCCAGAGGAAACAGGCTTGACTGCCTGCAAATTCAAAGCTTACTTCAGGCATCTTAGTATCAGAGGGAAGTAGGAGTAATGTGTTTTGAACAGTTTATATACCAGGTTACTCCGTTTAGATTCATTGTCTTTAGGCAGAGGAAAAAAACCATACTAGTCTCCTCAGCTGCACTGCTTAATTACAATCAGAACAAGAAGTGAATTACAATCAGAAAAAACTGTCCCAGAATAAGGCTTAACCAAAGGGTCAGTTAAGAGAACTGACTTCCTGGCATAGCAGTTTTCTCCATGGCCACAGCAAGGTGGCTTAGGTAAAGGACTGCATCCTGCATGGGTCCTGAAATTGCACTAGTTTGAGAGATGCACAATGATGAAAAAGTGGAAAGCTAAGACAAGCTGAAGCAAAGAAGTAAGCCTTTCCAAAATGATACTCATAAAATTAAGGCGCCACAACCAAAAGCCAGTACAGGCTACTTGGTAAAAACAAACAACTTGTTAAATGATAGTAACTGTTGGGCTTTTTTAAACACAGAGAAAAGGCTCAGGGAACTCAAAGTCTGGTACAGCAGTTATTCAATTATTTTTTTTTGACAAAGCAGCCCAGGAAACTGCCCATTTACTTTCAGCAGACAAGTTTTATAGATGCAGAAGCACAGCTGGAACAGCACTAATATGGCAGTGATCTGTGGCACAGAGAAAAGGAGGCACCACAAGGGACTCTGGTTCCTCCCCTTTATTACACATAGGCAGAAAACACAGTGGTTTTTCTCCCGTTTACTTACAAAGGAAAGGAATACAGAGCTTCAAGTCATTTCACATAATTCCGTGTGCAGCCTGGGTAAACTGCTAGCTGGCTACTGCACACCTTCTCTGGCAGGAGTCTGCACTCTTGTACAAAGTGACTATGAAGGCAGAGTCAACACAGCACCCTAGTGACACCTGTAATTTCTTCCCCTGTCCTCTGGGGCTAAAGCTGGCTCACCAATAATTAACAGGACATGGGAACTCCAGCCCTAGTTTAGCATTCACCCAAGCTGTTATCCACACAGCTCAAGCCGTGGAGCTTCGTACAGGAGGCAGCATAGAAATGGTGACAGGAATACATTCCGAGTCAGGGATAGGTGCAGAGAGAGGAGGACTGGCAATGCATCAATGTGTAGCTAGTCACTCCGCTGCCACACACAGGCTCTGTGTGCAGAAAGCCCAGTTAATAGCACATTCCCCTCCTGAAAGAATTCATTTATTCGTGTTAGGTATCAGGCTTTCTGCTCTTCCATGTGCATACACATAATAAAAAAGTGACCTGCAAAAGATGAGTAAAGACAGCCTCTAAAAAAACACCTTCAGTTGCTGTGCTTGGGGTTTTTTGCATGAGAAACATTTACAGTTTTGTTTGGGGTTTTCTGGTAACCCATAATCCTGTGGAATCGCATCATCAAGACTGAAGGCAAAGTCAAGGCTGTTGTATGAAACCATCCTCTCAAAGGGAAAACGATGCATCCCTTCTCCTCCCACCCCAAATCACCCAGTATGAGAGCTCAAAGCAGATCACCCTGCAGCTCTCAAGAAGTTTTGCAAACAGGGAAGATACAAAAATAGCAAGCAGCTCAAATTTCAAGTAACAGCAAGCAGAAAATTGTATTATAGTGACCGCAAGCCTTTGTCACAACAGGCAGCGTAAGAGAATCCTTAATTTTAAATCTTTTGCAGGTCTCCCTTTTAAGGCCTTAGTGTCATTACAGAAAGAGGAATTATTTTTGTCTTGTGCTTGCAGTTGCTGCCCCCTAGAGCAGCAACAAAATCTCCTACAATTTAACAGTTACAGTGTCTAGTTGTCCACGACCGTGCAAAATACAGACAGGGAGGGATAGAACTATCAACAGGTGTTTAAGCTTGTTGCAGATAACTTATGTCAAGGACAGTACTTATGTGCCAAGTGTTTTAAACAACCACACAAACAGCCAAATGTTGAGCAACTGCAATACCGCCGCAACTCAGATTCTCAACATCAGCCACAGCAAAAGGAAAAAAAAAACCCACAAACCAAAAAACAAGCACTGTTATGGACATAGAAGAGTTTATCTTCACTGGGCAGAATAGTGAATTGCGTTCCCAGAAGGGAAGACTGGATGTCGCAGAGTGACTTGGGAATCACAAGTCAAATTGAGACCAGTGCAGATGTTGGCACAGAGATGACAAACACCAGCTGGGGCCAGTTCCAGAGTGGATTGTCATGGCAGGAGATCCTGTTGCTGAGCAAAGTGATATCCATGAAGAACAGGGGAGCATTACTCCTCTCCCCAGAAGTTCTAGTCATTAGTTAAGGAACCTTAAGACAACTTCTCAAACTGCAGCAACAGGATGCTGTTGGGTCTTTAGAGATTCAGTCCCAGAGCTGTTTTGGGTTCAGAGGAAGCAGAGGGAGTCTTTTGTGCCATATCTATGAAGAAAATTGCAACAGAAAGAGATCAGTTTTCATCAGTAAGAGGGTCTAGATCAACCACATCCATAACTAACAAATATCATTTCAGAGCACCTCAGTGCTTCAATATTCAATTGCATTCTCTTGGAAACCCACGCTTCCTGTTTCATATGGAATGCTGAGTGTTCTTCTGCTCTGAAACTTTACAACATCAGCTGCCCAAATAAGAAAAAAACGAAACCTATATGGACAGTGCTGTGTAATTGTTCATTTACAGATTCCTGAAAGGAAAATTCAAGTCTATTTACCCTGTCCAAGACAGGTCTAGGGAAAACTCAGCATGCAGTTCACACCCATAAGCTCTGGTCACTCATTGTTACTAAATAAAGACTAGTTTAGTACTAGTTTAAGCAGACATCATACCTATAACACATAAGACATAATAAGCATTCTAGGACAGAGAAGATGCTGCGTGCTTGGCAGCAACAGGCATGAAAATGCTGGTCTACTTTATCACTGTTAACATAACGTACAAAAAACACTGCCTGGCTTTGTTAAACAATGACAAAAAAAAATTAGTCCAAGCACTAGCTCCTTCATAGGGCCTTCAACTTTTCCTATACCCCATGGCAAAAAGACCAGGCAGAATTTCTAGCAAAGAGGGCAGTTCTCTCAAGACTGAGTCTGGTAGTGAAAGACAATGCCATTGAGCACCTGGCAGGGATACCAGGAGGGCTTGCTTTCAACCTTGTAACTGGAAGTGGGAAAGACTCTCGCTCAGACTTTAGTTCTGCTAGACATCTTTCATTTTGCAAGGCTGTCATAGATCCTAATAGCAGCTAGCTAACACGACTTGCTAACATCCTTACCTCCATCAGAAACAGAGAGCTTTTCCAACTCAGCTTCCAGCTCAGCATCAGAAATGGGTGGATTCAGCACCTTCTGGGGAACAGGAGACAGATCTACAGGCTCCTTAGTTGAGTCCTGGAGGAGACTGTCCAGCTCCTTCTCAAGTTCCTCCGTGTCCATCTCTGCTGATTAAAGAAAACATTCAGTTCCAAGCAGAATTAAGTAGCATAATCGCAGTACAGACTAAAGTCCAATTTTAATAGAGGTATTATTACTCCCATCCATCATTACTCATAATAACAACGAACTCGCTGTGCTTCTTCAAAAGGTGAAAATTCAGTCCTGATCTCAGGAAGAAGCTATTCCTTTACAAGCCTTTGTGCTGAGGCATCTAAGGGCAAGAAAACATTTCAGCAGAGACAAACAAGCTGCAGCACCACACAGGCCAAAGGCAAAAGATCTGAAACAAAGCAGCAGCCACTCTAAAAATAGATTTACATCAATGTTACACAACTCTGAACTGAAATCCACCAGCACTTAGAGACTGCAAGGATTTGCAGATGCACAAATGCCAATTCCCCTGCAACCCACTGTCAGAGAAAACTTGTCAGTCATCACTCCCTTCTCAAGGCACCAGTAGCAACATCCTTGGTATTTCCGTAAGTGCTTATCATCCCAGGAAGGCGGACTAGACATATGTGGGGAGGGAGCAGGGAAGGGATGGAAGCACAAAGGGCAGTGGCAAGAGAAAATGAGCAAAGGATGAAAACCCCAAAACATACCTAGACCATTGATCCCCACTCCAGCCAGAGTCTGGGCTACTTCATCTTGAGTATCACAAAGCTGAGGAAAAATACACAGCATTTGATACAGAATATAAGCTAATCTTATGTCTTACTGTAGCCACCTATGTCAAAAGTAGAAATAACAAAAAAAATCAGAAGTTGACTTAAAGGCAGCAGGTACTAGTGCAAAAAGAGAGACTTGCAACATGACTGCTTTTTCAGTAGCAAAAGCGGTAACACAAAATATTATTTAGTAAGTGCTACAATACCAAGTAGCATGTTTGAGAATCAAACCTAAAACAGAATTTCACAGACAAAAAAAAGAATTTAAAATCTCCCTAACTTAAGCTTTTTTCACATAAGTAACAAGCCCATATTGCAGCTTAGGCTAACAAAAAAAGGAAGCTAAAGACCAATACCTCTCAGCTATGAAATTTTACAGACAGCCCCTCAGCTCAGTAGTTGAAGCCACCATTTAAGTACATGGAGCTGAAGTTGCTAAAAAAGTAATCCTTTTCTGTTTTTCACACCAGCTTATGCAGACAGATTACTCTCTTAATTTCAATTCATTCAGAATAAACTCGTCTCCCTTCCCTTACTGAATTGCAGAAGATTATGGGTTAGGCAGTTTTAAGACCCTGTTTTTATGCATGTAGTTGCATTCTAGCTTCCAAAAGTTATGACTTGTATTTCTTAATACATCTCGCTAAACATTTTCTAAGGAAGTTGTGTGCTTGCATAATATCGCTAACCAAAAGAACACATGAAACGCACAAATTTAACGTAAATTGTGATTACTAACCAACAATACATAAAACCAAACACAGCCAGTTATCTGAAGACCCCTGCTTGCTGATCTAAAAAGATCAAGATTAAGTCAGTTTGCTCTGGTGACACATGGAATAGAAACCAAACAGCGCCAGAAGCCTCAGCATTAATAGCTGGGCAATCTTGATGTGTACAGCTACACACTACTTGCTTGTTTATTTAGATGTGCTCTTATTTCAATACCTCTTGTATCTGATCCACCAGGTTCTCTGCCTTCTCCACAGTAACATCCTTCATAGACAGTTTCAGAGCTCCCACACCAGCCTGATAGGCATTAAATACCTTAAAAAAAAAAAAGCGAGAGAAAGATGCATAATGCTAACTAAGAACAAACAACAGACAGCGTAAGCTTCTCTCAAGATCTGTTATCCAAGCAGGACCCTCAGAGAAACACTAGCACACAAGAAGAAAATAAAGCCACAAGCAGGTTTATTCAGCACAATACCTCAACATCAGAGCAGAGATTAAAGTCTCGCCAGCCAGCTTACACCCCTCAGACATGAGCTCTGACAAGCAGGTAAAGCAACACAAATGCAGGGCTAACACGAGAAGTACAAGACAAAATTAACACGCTACCATCTGGTCAGTCTGGGAGGCATATATACGATCCAAGATCCCCTGCACTGCATCCAGCTTGGAATGAAGCTCTTCAATGCGCCTTTCCGTCCTTCGTTTGGATTTCAAACATCTCAGCGCCTGGAGACATTACATATGCAGACTTGGATCACAAACCAGGCAGCAGCCAAAGGAAGTGTAAAAAAAATAGCAATCCCTGTGCAGCAAGGCACACATACAACAGCTGGTTTTAAGAGCTAGATATTTCCACTTCTCTTCACCACATCACTCTGGACAAATACATTCTTATCTTCACCTTAAGGAGACCTTTGGCCTCAGAAACAACACTTCAACACATCCAAGTTCAAGTATACAGTGGCTAACCCTGCTCATTATCTGCAGTTACGGACCAGCTCCAAGACACCTAACTTGTAGTTCCTCCCAAGTAGAACAGTACTTACCAATTGCTTTTTCCCAGCTCTACAAGCACTCCGGGCATCCTCTTTACACCTGTACAGATGCAAGAAGGAAAAGCAGCTTATTCCTTTGCAAGCAGTAGTTATTTCACAAATCAGCAACCATCCTCACTACCCTGCTCTAATCCAGAGGTGACCGCGTAACAATGCATTTTGGATAGAACTACCCTTAAGCCACTGTTGCTTCTCAGAAGTAGTCCTTGAATGCATTCCAAATCTTTGCAAAAACTTCTGACATCCATTCACTGCATGGAGATAGGAAACAAAGACTGAAAACCTGCCCTACCACATGACTGTGGCTGCTACATTTACTGAACAGGAAAGAGTGACCTGCACTTTCAGAAAGCAGCAGCTTTGTTCTAACTATGTCACGGGAATACAAAGTTCTACATCACACAGACGTTCTTCCCACCACCCTTCCCCAAATTACTTCTCTGCTTCCTGGGAAAGGGACTCCACCTTCTGTGACAGCAGCTGTTCGCTTTGCATCAACTGATATACTCCAATGTCCACATCATTCATTGGGGAGACTTTGGCATGAAGGCCTCGGGCAAACTTCACTATCTAAAGAAAGAGAACCACATGCTCGAGTCACTTGTCTCCAGAATCTGTGCCTGCACTAGAAATACTTTCACTCTGATGGAAGGGCAAGATGCTTTTATACCCTCAGTTTAAGCCTTGTAATAGATCGATGAGGACTTACCAGTCACCATATAGTCCAATATTAAACTAGACAGGATCAAGTAACATCAGTGTGAAAACAAGAAGCCATAATGGAACACCTTAAACATTTAAAGCTGTCCTGGTGCTCTGTACAGCGTATGGCAACGTCATACTTCGAGTACTTCAGTACGGAACTGTACAGCACAGAACACTACAGGGAAAAATGCCATCTTAAGAGATGAGAGTGCCTGCATCTCTGTAGTTACTGACAGACAGGAAAACCTTTTCACAGAAAGTGGAACACTGATTCCAGTGGCGTGGAACGATTTTAATTTGGGTAGCTGGGAACGGTCAACCTGCAGGTAGATAACTACAGTATCTGCCGATTTTCTAGCTGTTAAATTACATAGGTGTATTACAAACATTTGAAGAACCTGTCATGCAAGAATGAGGATTTAATCTCATCTATAACCAGGTTACAATGTTGGAGTATATAGAATTTCCTTTTCCAAACAAAGAACATCCATATTTAGCCAATAAAGTATTCTTTCCAGCCAGGTGAAATGCAAGACAGGGATTATACCACCCAAAAGCAGTCACCTTTACCCTGTACCTTCTCTCCATTCTGTTCCAGGATCGTGACCCTCTTTTCCTTTTGCAGCTGGAGAAGCAATAAGTAGAACGTCCTTTCATCTGGACAAACACTGGCACAGAGGGAACGCAGCTCTGACAGGGCAACAACAGGGTGAGAAGAAAGTGCAGAGTTCTGATACAGGCGATAAACTTCCTCTGCTTTCTCCTGAAAGGAAGCAACAGAGCTGTCTATTAGTTTACACAGCACTCTTCCTTCTTTCACAACAGCTGCCAAGTCCACACCTGCTTCCTCCCACTCACTGAAGGTGAAAAGTTAGATGCATCATATTTTGGGCCAGATAGACTTTCAGTATGAGTTGTATGTGCACTTTCAAAAGCAATTACAGTGCTTTAAAAATATCACCATTAATGGAATGAAAAACAGTACGGTTTTCCACAAGAACCAAAACTATACTATTCACAATCCCTGTGCAAATGCTATGGAACAACATAAGAACTACACAGGCAGCAAGCTGGCTTCCTCTGCCCTTCTTGAAATGCCCCTGCCCCCCCGCCCCAAGTTTAAACCCAATAAAAGCTTTTCTTTAATCCACACTGTAATTGTACTCATTGAGTCATTTTGCATCATTTGTATGTAGACAGAGGAAAAAGAAAAGTCTTCCCCATTTCAAGTGAGAGTTAAGGTCCACTTAAGACTATAGAAACAACTCTTTCCATCCACCCCCAGACTCCACATCAAGGCTTGTGGTTTTCCAGGCACCTTTTTAAAAGGTTTCTCTCCTCTCCCAGGCACACACCCTCTGAAAAGGCTGTGGAATACCAACTGCAGAGGGAAGACACCATCTGCTATCGGACTAACTACAAAGAAAGGAACACATCTAAAGAGTTCTTGCATTTCTACTAGTCCCAGTCATTGAGATGCCACTTGCATGCAACAGCAGCAAGTCTTGGTGCTAATTTTAACAGTCACACAGCAACACAGAGAAGGACCCAAGGTCTCAAGTGTCAGCACCGCACCATCCAAGTCAGACTGAGCAACAATGAGTTACATGAATTCACAATGCAACCCACAGGTCTACCACTAACAATGTGCCAAAGAAAAGGGTCTTTGACAGGATCCAAGAGCAGTTCTAATCATGTCTGAAAAGGCAAGCTGAAAGCACAGGCTTTGAAGTGAAAGCAGCCTTTAATAACACACATGCGAGTTCAGCTCAATGATCCATTGGACTGACAGCCAGCAACTTCTACGTCACCCGTTTCTCCCTATACGGATGGCACTCAATCTGCCAATACTCAATACTACACTTGCACAAACTCAAACCTGAGGTTTACAGCGGTCTCACAGCATACTACTTGCCCTCCTAGACAAGCAAGCAAGCCTGCCCCTCCCATTTCTTGGAAGTCAGCGAGAAGTCACTATGTTAGTTTCAAGGAACATCTGTAGATATAAATTATCTCTTATCCCTGAGTTATTCCATCCATTTCTCTACAGGCTTTTAAACACCTAAGGAGTACAAATGAAGGTCTATTCAACCCTGATCCTTCCTTGATAGCACATAAAATGACTCGTGATTTTTCTGGAGATGCATATTCTCAAGATGAAAGCTCTCAACACCACTCACCTGAAGCAGCTCCACATAAATCAGAACTTCCTCCTCCTCAGGTATTTTACTGTCACCCAACACACTGGAAAGAGTCCACTTCAGGGGCTTCAGAATGAAGACTCCCACACCCCAGGAGATCCAGCTGCTGTCTACACTGGCCATGAAGTCTGACTCCCTCTGCAGCTTGCCACGTCTAGAGAGAAGACATGCATGCAGAACTGAATACGGTCAGTCCTAAACCCTTTCACTGGCAGCGAGTAAGAGTGCCAGCATGGAGAATTTTTAAATGAAACATTGCTCTACACTTTGTACATCCACAGTCCTAGTGGTGTTTTCTAACTAAAAGCTAGTTTCTAGCTAAAGTTTGACATGTTACTACTGGGTATGAAAGTACACAGAGGTCTCCACTCCTCCCCAGCTTCCTCTGGACACAAGGGTCTTTAGTTTACTATTCTTCCACTTTGGCAAGTTTCTCCAGGTTTTCTGACTTGAAACTGATGAGGCATCAAACAAGGAAATTCATGGTGAGGGTCACTTTTTAGAGGGGACAGTTGCACATTTCAGGATGCTTCATTTGCGTGTTAAACTGCAAGCATAGCTTTTCTCAGATCCAGAGATTTTATTTGTTATGTCACAGACACAGACTCCGCTAGCTCCTGCTGTTCTTGAGTCTCTTCAGGGTATCCGTCCCAGGCTTTAGTTTCGCAACGCAAAACACTTGGTTGCAAATACCAGCACACCGCATCCTCACATGCCCGTACACCGCTACATACCATTTGCAGCTGGGTCATCGAAACAACTGTTTCAGGGAACATAACCCGATTTAACACAAAGCTCCCCCTGCACCTGCGAGCTCTCCCAGCACAGTATTCCCTTGGGATCCCCTGCACTCCCCACGGCCCACTGCCCTCCCACGCCTCCTGCGAGCCCCAGGGTGAGCTCCTCTGACTCCCTGTCCACCCTTTACCTTGCACAGGGCTCCCAAATTTCCCCCGGACAACATAACCCTGTATTCCCTTGGACCTCTCTGTGCTCTCTCCTCTCCTTTGCGAGCCCTGGCACGGCAACAAAACCCCCTCACGCTCTCCCACACTCCCAGCACTTCGTGCAGGCAGGCACAACCCCCCTTCCAAGAACAGCACCAAGCCTTCCCTCGTGTTCCCCCTCGCACCCCTCTATTTGTCCAGCACCCTGCACCGCTCTCCCTGCCATGCACACAGCGAGCATCTTCCAGGCTGGCACGACATGGAGCTCTCCCTGCCCGCATCCATTAAATACAAAGCTCCCTTACGCCCCCTCCTTCTGCGACCACCCCTCCTCAGCGTCGTCCCCCCTCCCCAGAGACCCCCC
>NW_010972598.1:12590043-12590507 GCF_000737465.1 Haliaeetus leucocephalus | reverse complement strand
CCAGGCCCAGGCCCCCCCCCCCACCACCGCCACCGGTACCTGAGGAGCTCCCGGAGGACGGTGCCGAGGCCGAGCGGGAGGCTGCCGCGCCGCTCGAAGCTGTGCTGCAGGTCTCGCAGGCAAGTACGCACGGCTCCCCGGCGGCGGCCGCGGGCCAGCACCAACCCGACCCAGAAGGCCATCTTGCTGTCCCACTCGGTGCTGTTCACCTCACGGCTCTGCTTGAAGGCCGAGAAAAGGAAAGCCATACGCTCGTCGTCCGTCTCCCACTCGGGCGGCAGGTCCCCCGCCGGGGCCGGCCCAGGCGGCTCCCCCCCCGGGCTGCACATCTACGCGAGCCCCCGGCTCCGCCGCGGCCTCCGCCCGGCCGGGACCCGCCTGGCTGCCGGGGAGACACACACAGCGCATGCGCACTACTTCCCTCTCCACCCCCCCCCGGGGCCGCCTTTGTGTGGGCCGCCCCG
>NW_010972598.1:12580516-12589892 GCF_000737465.1 Haliaeetus leucocephalus | reverse complement strand
CCGGCCTCCCACGTGCGTGACATCACGTGGTGATGTCATCGGGGGTGATGTCATTCTGCAGAATGGGGCCCCTGCCCCTTGCTGGAGTCAGGCCTGGAGGTTGAGGCCCCTGGGGGCCTGCCCTGGGGGGCCTCCCCCTTGGGCCCCACGCTGGGGCTTGTCAGCCTTGCCCCCTGCGCCTTCCAAACCCAAGCAGGAGCAAAAGCGAGCGGGCGCCTGGTGAAAACGCCAAGGGGAGCAACTTTTCGTGCTTTGAACCACACAAGATTAACGTGGCAAGGGGCTGCTTTGCCTGTGGGGTCTTCAAATATAGAGGGACCGAGTTAAAACTAAGCTGTTGTCATTTTATTTGCGTTTTGCCACTTTATTTGGGTCGCTCCTGTGGTGCAGAGACCCACACGGGCTGCTGGTGGGCGTGCAGCATGCAGGCACTGCTGGGCATGCACAGAAGCGATCGTTCAGCCGGGTCAGCCATGGCTGTAAACATGCAAGACTGGAGATCCCCCATCCTCCCAGGCACTTGCAGCACTGCACCATACCTTCCTAGCAAAAATCCCTCCAGTAACAGTGCATAGCCGTTTGCACGGGCAGGGTTGTGCAATCGCTGATGGCAAAGGGCGTGCTGCGCACACACGAACCCCGCAGACCACACGGGGCTGAGCTGGTCGCACCGCAGTGGCGAGCGGGATTGTCCCAGCACCGGCTCCTCTGACTGCTGCAGGCAGCTGGTGCTTGTTAACACTGGAGGAGATCTGAAGAGGGAGAAACCGCATAGCTAAAGTGCCTGCCTGACGTCCCTGACCCACGAGTGCACCCTGAGAACAGCGCGGGCCGACACCTGGCCTTGCCAGGGCAGCTGAGGGCCCTGGCGGCAAGCACTGCTTCGTGAGGCCTCGAGTCTCAGCTAAGATCCACAGATGTTGGCTTTCCTCTCTTTTCACAGCTGCTTTTCTTTTCTTCCTTCATGTGGCAGCATGATTGCCATTCTCCCCAGTTCCCCAAGGGCGACAGCCTCGCATCACGTGAATGTCAGGATGCAGGAGAGGAGCGAGAGATAGGAGTTTCTTTGTGCAAAGCCTGATGTTTTCAGAGCAAAGCTCAATGCTACTAAAAAAAGGGGAGCCAAACGCTGTCGCTTAAGCAGAGCTGCCAAGTTCTGGGTATTCCTGTATCACTGCATTCACCGTATGTGATATTTCTTGTTTCTTGCAGAGCAGGGGGGAATCGAGCTATGTCTGGGACCTCGGCACTGGAGTGCCCTGTCCCTCGTGGGCACAATCCGTGGTTAATTGGCCCTTGCGTGATGGAGACAGAACCATTAACACCTCCAGCACATGTGCTGGGACTTTGGACTTTCCAGGTTTCTCAGATGTGTTTGGCTTTCCTGAGAGGGAAGGATTGCTTTATTGCTTTGGTTGGTTTTTCTCTGGTGAGCTCTGAGTCAGACCAGTGGTGTGCAGTCATCGGCTTAACCCTGTAGCTGCTGGAACACAAGAGCCACCCTGTGCCCACACGGTTTCTCCAGAAATCGGGGATAAATCAGCCAAGCTGTGCCCTCAGAGACACAGGACGTGGAGCTTGTTTTACCCTGTGTTTTTATTACGAGGGCTTCCCGAGGCTGCTGAGCTGTGCCGGAGCCTGTTGGGGCTGCGGTGCACTCAGGCAAGGCTGCTTGCAACCATGGGTGACTGCTGGTTTCGTTTTCATTGAGGTTATTTCACATTCTTCGTCAGAGCCGCTCCTTAATGCAGCCCGGCTGACTCGCAGTGTCTTGGTGAGGAAAGAGGGCACTGACATCAGTAAATAAAAGCCAGCGATGGTCCATTCAGAAGGTTTGGTAACACCACCTTGGCTCTCTTCCCTTGGCCAGACCTAGATGAAGGCAGCAGGTCTCAGAGCAGCCTTTAAACACACCCCAGTCCATGTTTTAAATCAGGAGATGACTCAGCAGAGGCAAGAGCCTATTTTTATCTTCTTCCAAGCTTTCTGTGTCAAGCTGAAATTTTATATTAATCCTTTCAGTGCTAGCCCCAAAATAACGTTGCTTTCTAACTGTGAAGCCATTCATACCCAAGGGCCTGCGATCTCCGGCAACCCTCCTGCCAAAAACCAGCCTGGCTCTTCCCTGCTAAGGAGGGCACATTTTGTCAGCAAAGCAAACGCTGCATCCAGGAAGCTGAATGGCGGCATCTGACCACGAGTCTTGTTCAAAGGAACCGCACGGGGCTGTGTTTATACACCTGAGAAAATTGGCCTTGAACCTGCAGTGCTGGAGGCTGTTAGACCGCGGCATCACATGTTCGGCAATAAAAGAGCCAAGTGATGGTCTAATCCTGCTCCCGCAGAACCCTGCCACAGGAGAAACTCCTTCCTGGAAATTCAGCTGCGGAAAAAACTGTGATACAAGATAGATACTAAAAATACATATTGGCTGAAGAATGCATCCATGTGCTTTGAGAAACTTGGGGAAAAGATGCAAGGCATCCTCAGTGTATAACCCCCAAAGGCAATTTTTAATTTGCTTTTGTAGCTGTGCAAGGGGATGTGACAACAGCAACTCGGTCCCTTCATGGAGTCTCAGGGCTTACACGTGGCAGGGGATGAGACTGGCCCCACTGGGCAGCAGTTCAGCAGGAGGTGGCTCTGCCCTGCCAAGCCAGCGGGTCTTGCTGCTGCCGGAGCAGTTGTGCTGCTAGAGCGGGCATCTGTGGGGCGGCCGCAGGCTGTTCTAGGAGTTTGTAACACCCTAGCTTCGCCCCACAGAGATTTAAGCTGGGATGGGACTCTCCAAGGTTGAGCAGAAAGCTGGATTTTAGGCAATATCAATCATTTCAAACCACAGGCCTGCCGAGCTAGAGGTTTCTGCTCCAGTTTCTGCTCCAGTTTCAAAGCTGGCAGGTGCCTTGGTTTGGATACGGAGCCTGGGCTGCAGCTCACAGTCTGCAACACCCTCACCCCTCTCCTTCATCCCAGAGCTCCTTTTAAGTCCTGGTTCAAGGGGACAAAAGGGAGGGGGGAAGGGAGAGGGGCAGATCTTAGTTCCAACTCTACATTTGCTGTTTAAAGTTTCCCCTTGCTTTTAGGAGCCGTCTGAGTTGGCAGGGTAAGGAGAAGAGTTTAACCCTTTCCCCTGCCCAGCAGTGGCGTGCTCGGAGGCGGGGAAGCTGCATCAGGAAATGTGAAGGGAGAAAGGATGAGGAAATCCACCCGCTTGCCCTGAGCATCTTCCGGATCCCAAAGATAAGGCAGACAAAGGGAGTCAAGACAGAAGTCTGAGCATCCCTCTGCCGCAGAGGGGAAATTGAGGCACCGAGGGACTGAATAGTTTGCCCAGGCTTGCCCAAGAAATGATCTGTGGTGCAGTGGGGAGTGGAGCTCTGCTCTCACGAAGTTCACAGCCTCGACTGCCCGCAAGACCTTTTCCTCTCTCTTTTAAAGAGGAACCTGCTATTTATGAGACAAATCATTTGTTTATCCAGAGCAGGGAAGGTCAAAATTATCGGGCTGCTTCAGATCCCTCCCAGGCACAAAAACAGATGAAAGGCAACAAAAAGCTGCAGGTAAAACTGAATGCTGATGTTCAAAAAGAATATATATAGGCATGTACCCCATCACCTCCCTGGGGTGTGCTGAGGATCACAGTTAAAAGCAAGATGCTCTGGAAGGGGAGATTAGAGCCTCCTTCACCCCCCCCAATCTCTTTTAAAGATGGACGATGAACAAACAGATGCCGCATTAGACAGGACACGAATATTTCAAGGGTCTGAACCATCGAGCACCACAGGAGCAGCCAACTCGCACGAGGTTAACCACTAGCCGCGGCCGATAAGACTAGGCTTCCCCAGACTGCCGGCCGTTTATTACGGCTGTCCTCTGTGGGCAGTTTGGGCTCCAATCTCCCTTCTCCCTGCGGCAAGGGAGCGGGACGCAAACCACGGTCCTGCTCAAACTCTTGCACTCATTTTATTTTCCACTTGCAACAGAGCTGAGGAAGCTGGGGGGGAATTTGGTATCCCAAAACCACGGTGGGTCCCCTCTTCTTCTCAATGTGCTTAATTTATGCCGATGCTTCTGTTGCGGTGCAGGCTCCCCAGCTCCTGGGGGGCTCATGGTTCAGAGAGAGCCGCAGGGATGAGCAGGCTGCTAGCGATAAGGAGTGGGTGCCTGCTGGGAGGCCTGTCCCTGGGTGATAAACACACGCCCCTCTCTCTCCCGTGACCAGAGCCTGTCCTGCAAATCAGCCTTAAATGGAAACGTCGGCATGCCAGCACAGCCAGGGTGGAAATTCTTGCTTGGCGGGTGAATGACGTATCTGCCAGGGTGTCCCACCCCGCGGGACGGCTGGGGAGTGGGAAAAGGCGAGCATCACGGACTTCACTCAGTAGCTTAAATACCCACGGGCTGGACACAAAGCCGTCTTTGTTTGGAGTTGTGTAAAAATATTATCTCTGTGGTTTGTCAGTGCAGATAACTCTCTTAGTCGAAGTTTCTAAACGGGGAGATTGATACGGACGGAGAAGGCACTGCAGCTTCGTAACAAGTGTTTGGCAGGAGGAGGATGAGGTCTCGGGGTCTGGATGCTGAGGGTTGGCTTCCCGCTGCTGAGATGTGTCTGAAGGCCCAGTATAAACTATGGGGCAAACCGGGAAGCTCCACTTCTGTGTCCTCCTTGCTCTACATCCAGCCTCCTCCTGTCTGAGTTTATGCACAGCAGTTCCCTAAAGAGCATCAGGCTGATTTTTCAGAGAGGATGGACCAGGTCCTTCCCCATCTGACTGAATATGCACAGAATATGCAAATGCGGTGGACTAGCATTTGTTCTGACCTAACTGAAAAATTAAATGTTCTCTAAGGACACAAATGACTTCAGCTGAAGTCAGTGGTATCTAGAGCACAGAACACATGGTTTTGGTTAAACAAAGGGCCCTGCATACTTTTGGGGCTTGTAATAGAAGTACCCACCCAGGAAACAAGCAGGAGTTCTTCTTCTCCTTTAAATCACACTTCAGCTTAATTATTTTCTGCATAGACAGGCTCTAACTTCTGCAAGGAGAAAACCAGGTTTCCGTTGCTCAGCGTGGCCAGGCGCACAAGGCTCGCTCTGCCATGAGTATGGTCACCAAAGAGAAGATGCTTCCCAAATATCCACATCTTGAGTGGATTAGCTACAGCTCTGCTGATGCCCTTGGACCCGAGGAGCCTTGCTGCCTCCCTCTAAGTCCTGGGGCTGATGGTGACACCAGTGAACTGGTCAACAGCCCCACTGGCACCCAGATTTTCAATACACTGAACTCTGTACCTGGCAAGCAGCTTTTTTCCTGCAGCCCCACCTGAGCCCTGGCACCCATTTTCAGGCTCTCACCTGCCGTTGCCTCTGCCTTGGGCAGTGCTTGGAAAAGCATCAGTCAGTTATGAGTTATTCATCCACAGCCTCCGGTGAGTCACTTCCGAGAGAGGCATTTCCGAGAGAGGCAGGGAGCCTGCTTGAAGCCTTGGGCTGTTGAATCCCGCTAACACACACCAGGATTCGTTAGCTCGGAGTTCAGGGTTAGGAAAAGATTAACAAGCCATAGAATCATAGAATGGTTTGGGTTGGAAGGGACCTTAAAGACCATCTAGTTCCAACCCCCTGCCATGGGCAGGGACACTTTCCACCAGCCCAGGTTGCTCAAAGCCCCATCCAACCTGGCCTTGGACACTGCCAGGGATGGGGCAGCCACAACCTCCCTGGGCAACCTGTTCCAGGGCCTCACCACCCTCACTGTGAAGAACTTCTTCCTTCTTCTAATCTAAATCTACCCTCTTTCAGTTTAAAGCCATTACCCCTTGTCCTATCACTACATGCCCTTGTAAAAAGTCCCCCTCTGGCTTTCTTGTAGGCCTCCTTTAGGTACTGGCAGGCTGCTCTAAGGTCTCCCTGGAGTCTTCTCTTTTCCAGGATGAACAACCCCAACTCTCTCAGCCTGTCTTCATAGGAGAGGTGTTCCAGCCCTCCAGGTCGATGTCCTTCTTATGCTGGGGGCCCCAGAGCTGAACGCAGTACTCCAATTAGGGTCTCATGAGAGCGGAGTAGAGGGGGAGAATCACCTCCCTTGACCTGCTGGCCACACTACTTTTGATGCAGCCCAGGATACAGTTGGCTTTCTGGGCTGCCAACGCACATTGCCAGGTCACGTTGAGCTTCTCGCCAACCAACACCCCCAAGTCTTTCTCCTCAGGGCTGCTCTCAATCCATTCTCCACCCAGCCTGTATCTGTGCTTGGGATTGCCCCAACCCATGTGCAGGACCTTGCACTTGGCCTTGTTGAACTTCATGAGGTTCACACAGACCCACCTCTCAACCCTGTCAAGGTCCCTCTGGATGACATCCCTTCCCTCCAGCATGTCAACCGCAGCACACAGCTTGGTGTCATCGGCGAACTTGCTGAGGGTGCACTCAATCATGTCACCGACAAAGATGTTAAACAGCGCCGGTCCCGATACTGACCCCTGAGGAACGCCACTCATCTCTGGTCTCCACTTGGACATTGAGCTGTTGACCACAATTCTTTGAGTGTGACCATCCAGCCAATTCCTTATCCACCAAGTGGTCCATCCATCAAATCCATGTCTCTCCAATTTAGAGACAAGGATGTTGTGTGGGACAGTGTCAAATGCTTTGCACAAGTCCAGGTAGATGATGTCAATTGCTCTTCCCTTATCCACCAACGCTGTAACCCCGTTGTAGAAGGCCACCAAATTTGTCAGGCACAATTTGCCCTTAGGGAAGCCATGGTGGCTGTCACCAATCACCTCATTTTCCATGTGCCTTAGCATAGTTTCCAGGAGGATCCGCTCCATGATCTTGCCGGGCACAGAGGTGGGACTGACTGGCCTGTAGTTCCCCAGGTCTTCCTTTTTTCCCTTTTTAAAAATGGGGGTTAATTTTCCCCTTTTCCAGTCAGTGGGAACTTCAGTGGACTGTCACGACTTCTCAGATATGATGGATAGTGGCTTAGCAACTTCATCTGCCAGTTCCCTCAGGATCCGTGGAGGCTTCTCATCAGGTCCCATGGACTTGTGCACCTTCATGTTCCTTAGATGGTCTCAAACCTGATCTTCCTCTACAGCGGGCAGTTCTTCGTTCTCCCAGTCCCTGCCTTTGCCTTCTGCGACTTGGGCAGTGTGGCTGGAGCACTTGCTGGTGAAAACTGAGGCAAGAAAGTCATTAAGTACGTCAGTCTTCTCCATGACCCGGGTAACCAGGTCTCCCATTTCCTTCTGGAGAGGGCCTACATTTTCCCTAGTCTTCCTTTTATCACCGATGTACCTATAGAAACTTTACTTATTGCCCTTGATGTCCCTGGCCAGACTTAATTCTATCAGGGCTTTGGCTTTCCTAACCTGATCCCTGGCTGCTTGGACAGTTTTTCTCTATTCCTCCCAGGCTACCTGCCCTTGCTTCCACCCTCTGTAGGCTTCCTTTTTGTGTTTGAGTTTGTCCAGGAGCTCCTCGTTCATCCATGCAGGCCTCCTGACATTTTTGCCTGACTTCCTCTTTGTCAGGTTGTGGTGCTTCACTCCTGAGCTTGGAGGAGGTGATCCTTGAATATCAACCAGCTTTCTGGGGCTCCTCTTCCCTCCAGAGCTGTATCGCATGGTACTCTACCCAGCAGATCCCTGAAGAGGCCAAAGTCTGCTCTTGCTGTGCACCCTCCTTGCTGTGCACCCTCCTTGCTGCCCTAAGGATCTTGAACTCCGCCGTTTCATGGTCACTGCAGCCAAGGCTGCCCTTGAGCTTCACATTCCCTGCCAGCCCCTCCTTGTTGGTGAGAAGAGGGTCCAGCATAGCACCTCTCCTCATTGGCTCCTCCATCGCTTGGAGGAGGAAGTTATCATCAGTGTATTCCAGGAACCTCCTGGATTGCTTATGCCCCGCTGTGTTGTCCCTCCAACAGATATCGGGGTGGCTCAAGTCCCCCATGAGGACCAGGGCTTGCGAAGGTGAGGCTGCTCCTCTCTGTCTATACAGGGCCTCATCCGCTCGGTCTTCCTGGTCGGGTGGCCAGTAGCAGACCCCCACTGTAATGTCACCTGTCCCTGCCCTCCCTTTCATCCTGACCCATAAGCTTCTCTGTCAGCTCCTCATCCATCCCCACGCGGAGCTCTGTGCACTCCAGCTGGTCATCGACATCGAGGGTGACACCCCTCCTCGTGTCCCCTGCCTCTCCTTCCTAAAGAGATGGTGTCCTTCCATTCCAACACTTTGTCCGTGTAATTTTTCTTACACACTATCCAGATAACCTGACTGCAGAAGAGCTGATTGTGTAACCGCAGAAAGTCCAAAGGTTTAATTTTTTCCCCCTTTCCGCTCAGTTTCCCCGCCCCCCCCCCCCAAAAAATCACCAAAAAAACAAACCCGAGGTGGAATTTCCCCACTTTCCAGCTCAGACCGAAAAGATGACTGCTTTGCAAGACAGGCGAGTGTTTTGGCAGAACCGTGCCGTGCCTTCCCACCTTGCACAGCCGTGGCCCCCCCGGCAGTGGCCGGGATTTCTCGCCAGTGCATATTTTTGTAACCCCCTTTTCCCTGGAAAACAAAAACTGTGGCTTTGCTCGCTTGAGGCAGCCACTGCGTGATGGGGAAAAAATGCAAGCTGGAGAAGGAAGAACACCCTGGGAGAAACATTCCTGATGGGAGAAACATTCCTGATGGCTCCTATCAGATTTGGGAGCTTCGAAACCCATTTTGGCACGGGAAAAGAAAAGAAGAAAAAGAAAGGAAAAAAAAAGGGAAAATAAGAGGCGCTAAAAAAAATAAAAAGTGCCGTGAAAGGCGAGTTCGGCAGTCGTTACCAAAACCCACACTGAAACCCTGGGGCGGTTTCTCGGCGGTGGCAGGAGCACGAGGAGGTTTGGCCGAAAAAACCCGCCCTGAGCCAGCCCTCCTCCACTTTCTCCTCCTCCTCTTCCTCCTCCGCCCCCCGGAGGCGGCTATATAAGCCCCTTTGGCGGCGCCTCGTCTCACATTGTGCCATTCACTGCGCCGGGAGCCCTTCGTCCCGTCTCAGCAGAACCGTGGCCGGGCCTATAACCGACCCGTTCCCGTCGCCGTCGCCGTCGCGGAGCCTTGCCCGGTGCGGCGGGTCGCAGCGCTCCGCTCCGCTCCGCTCCCGCGCAAGATGCGCTCGGCGCTGCGCGCTGCGCCCCGAAGGCGCTGCCTCCCGCTGCTTCTGCTCCTGTTCGCGGTGCGTGGGGACCGCTTACCGGTGGTGGGGACTCGGGGGGACGGGGACGGGACACGAACGGACACCCGGGGACCCCCTTTCGGTGTTGCGGCGGCATGCCCGGGCTTGCCGCGCCGTCGAGGGGCATGGTCCGCCGGGTTGGGAAAGGG
>NW_010972598.1:12562528-12580506 GCF_000737465.1 Haliaeetus leucocephalus | reverse complement strand
AGCAGCGTGGAGGTGGGACGGGAAGGGTGATCTCAGCCCTGCTGGGTGTGGGGCAGTGAGCGGGCAAGTGCGCAAACGCTTGGCCCGGCGCGGTGCGAGGGCCGTGGGGCTCAGAAGTGACGTGGGGCTGGAGGCTCGCCCTATGGCGCTGCCTGCACTGGAGGGGATTTCCAGTGCCTTCGCTTCCAAGCTTTCTTTGCCATTTGGTGTCGGGATCTCGTGGTGATGCCAAGACCACGCGGGATGTTCGAAAGCGTCAGGGTCGGATGCAGGCAGCTCTGGGCTGCCTGGTGCAGGAATGCTGCCTCTCCAACTTGCCCAAATGTTGTCCAAAGCCTTAGCACCGCTGGCTTTTAGGACAGAAAAATCCCACCTGCGCGTATCATATTTCCCCATGGATTGGGCGTTGCCATAGAGCTCGGAAATACCTAAAGTCTCGTCTCACCTGAAGTCAGGGGAATCCTGCCCAGAGTTTTATCCCGGGGATCCTACCCTGAGTTTTATCCCAAGGCTGGCCTGTAATCCAGCCCAGCGGAGCCGTGGCCCCGGGACACATGGTTGGTGCTCCTGCGTTGGAATTGCTGTCGCTAAAGTCAGCACTGCCTGTAACAGGTTTTATAAGAGGGTCAGCTTCTCTTCCAGTTCCTTCCCTATCAGAGTTTATTTAGACTTGCTTGATAAAGTCAAGCCTTACTAAACCCACCACCTCAAGGCACGCTCTTAACAGCCTTTTTTTTTTACTTTTTCTCCCCTCTTCTTTTTAATAAAAGGGGAGGGGGAACTGATCAGAACTGGTGGTGGCCCACGTGATAATCATACGATATTGTGGCTGCATTTCCTTCCTTCCCTCACCAATGCTTCTTGCATCATGCCTGGACCTGGGCCACAGGCTCCTGAGGAGGAATGCTGCTGAATGTGTTTGTGGGAGCTCAGATTCCATCTGCGGGAAGTCTGGGGGGGAAAACCCCCACGTTCGTAAGACCTGTGCCCTTGGAGCAGAGGCATGTCGGGTATCTGCCTGGCATCTTTTTTATCCCTGGTCCTTAACACTGTTGGTTAAGAGCCTCTCTTGCTACAGTCGAGGGCTGCGTACTAATGCTGCATAGATGTTCGCTGATGGTCAGGAGTTCAGCGAGGGGTCTGTCCGCTGCTGTAGGGTCCAACTCCTTCCTTGGGATCGCTTCAGGAGAAAAACAAATCAGAGGTGGAAGAAGGGAAAGTTCAAAGCTTGATGCTTCTCAAAGCTTGATGCTTCCCAGAGCTTTTTCTCCAGACCTGATCATCCAGAAGGAAGAGGCTTTTAGCTGATGAGGGTGTTGGGGATTCCTGTTCCTGGTAATTCCTCTGCCTTGAGGCAACGTTGCTTTCTTGGGATGTTTACTGTGGGTGAAAACTACTCTTGAATACCATTGCGTCTCGCCCACGGCTCCCAGCCTGGCTTCTCCCCGTGCTTTGCAAGACTGATAGGTTAGTCAGGGATGGCAGCCCTTGCCTGCCAAGGGCTCTGTGGTGGGGTGATGTACTGGAACTGCACTTGCTGGGGAAGGTGGTGTGGGCTGATAACCTTATCGTGCACTTGTGCAAACTGTGCTGAGTCGCTTTTTCATGAAAAGCAATGAAATCCTGCACCTAAGGGGCCTTTCCAAACAGCAGATAATGCTGTGTTGTTGCTCTGATCACCTTCACGGCCTACCAGAATTTGAATGGGGAAGAAAGACTTTTCTAATTCCCTTATGGGAACAGTGAGGCAGTGGGACAGGTTGCCTAGTCTCAGTCCTGAAGACTTTCAAGACCAGAGTGGGTAAAGCCCTGAGAGCTGCTTGTGCCTGGGAGGTAAAAGCAAGACTTCTCTCCTAAGCTGGATAGAAAAGCACCCCTTAAACTTGCAAACCCTCCCAGCTGTAGAAAGCAGCAGCGGGAGATGCAGAGCTAGAAGCTGTTGGAAGGATGTGGATTTGATCCCTCCAAGTCAGGGTCTGGAGATGGTCCCGTTTCATGGCCTGGCCCGTCTCCGTGGTGTGTGTGAGTCCGTTGCTGTTCGTGGTGTGTGTGAGTCCGCTGTTTTTTTGGGTGTGCGCCACCCTTTGCAGTCCCGTGATTCAATGCTCACACCCTTCCTTGTACAAGCGCAGGAAGTGTCCGGAGAGCTGGAGGTCCGGGGAGGAGGAGAAGGGGGGGATTGGCTCTGTAGATGGCCAGGCTGGCCCAGGAGATGGACGGAACAGCTTGCATCTCTATTGTTTCAGCCTTTCAAGGCAGCTTCTGACTCACAGAAGAAATATTTGCTTTAAGAGGCAGGTTTCGTGCCCAGTGTATGGGAAGGGAAGAGGAAAGTGCCTCTGCCAGACTGTCACTGCCGTGCAGCACATGGCGTGACCGGGCATCGTTGTTTCCTATAACCCAGGGTAGAGGGGCAGAGGCTGGAGGTAGGGGCAGATTTATATCCATTTATATCCATGGAGTAGCCGTGCCCTGTGCTGGTTGAGAGGCCAAGGGCATTGTCCCCGTTGGGGACATTGGGGTACCCAAAGGCCCCCCAAACCCTGATGGGGCGAGTGGTCATTCCTATTGAGCATCGTCCCCCCCACAGCCGGAGCAACCCAGCTGGTACAGAAAAAGCTGAGCCAGCAGAAAGGTGCGCGGTGAGTTGGCGGAAACGGGGCCGTTGGCTTCCCGATCCGCAGCAAGATAACGCGGAAACACCAGAGGATGTGCTGTCCCCTGGGAGCCTGGAGCAGCCCGGGTGTTTCTTGTGGGCACAGGAGCCACGTACCAGCCTTGACACGGGGCTGGTTTCCTCCCCACAAACGCCCTCCCTGTTCCTCTTCCCTACCCTTCCATTTTCTTCGGTGCTGTTTGTTCATGCGCTCAGAAATTGGGGAAGGAAAGGGGGCCTGATGTTATCCTAAGGAAGCATTAGCGAGCCTTTGCCTTGCTGATAACCTGGCGCATGGGAATCCCTCCGCAAACCTCCTCCTTGTGCTTTGCCAAGGAAATAACCACCCTGGTATGGGGGAAAGTGCTCTTCACCTGCATCAAGGGGAGGTTTGGCCGCTGGGTCCAGCGGCTCTGAGCTGTCCCAGCGCTCCTCTCCTGCTTCACCTGAGCACACTGGGCAGAGCAGCTCTCGCCCTTCTCTTTCTTCCCTTGCCCTGTGGACTTGGGGTGGTTTTTAACCTGGGTTTTTCTATATTTTTTTAACAGGAGGCTTCTTTGGAAACTGCTGCAGCAGCACTGAATAGGAGGGACAAGTTGGATGCCTTGGACCGAAGCAGGGGAGGGGAAGAGTTTTACCGAGACCCAGACAGCGGTCGCTATTGCAAGAAGTGCCCCGCAGGTAAGGTCGTCTCAAACATCGATCACACCATGTGTGGCCTCGCCGTGTTTCTGCCTGCAGAGCCCATGTGTCCTTGCTCCTCGCGAGGAGGCAGTGGGTGCTCCAGCTCTCCCCTGCTCCACTGTCCTGAGACCTAAGGACTCATTATGGGAACATTTTCCTTTTGATGGTTCCCTGTTCACCTCTTAACTTCACTGGCAGTGGAATCAACTCCCTCTCTGCAAAGACATCTCCGTCCTGTGCTGTATGTTCACAGATACACCCTTTGTTTCTCCTCCTCTTCCCCAACCACCCTTTCTTGCAGGCACTTACGTTGCAGGGCAGTGTGAAGAGCAAAATGGCTCCAGCAAGTGTTTGCCGTGTAAAGAAGATGAATACATCGAATACCCAAACAGCTTTACCAAGTGCCTTGGCTGCCGGACGTGTAGGGAAGGTAGGAGCTGGTGTGTAAGAGGGCGATGCGGGCTGATAGCAGTGGCTGGGTTCAGCTGACTGGTGACCTCTCAATTGAAGAGCACGGTCACCTGCAGCATCCCCAAAGAGTGGCTCAGGCTGCGGGGAGCAGGTTGGGTCCGGAATTGGTGCAGCAGCTTGTGCCAGACCTATGTCTCTGTTCAATGCAGCATCCCTTGTGCAAAGCTTGGACACGAGACCTCCAGCAAGGACCAGGAGGATGGGGCTCACGGCAGCGTTGTAGGCTGCTGGTGGAGCTTTGATGCAAGCATTGCTTTTCTCTTGGGCACGGTGAGGTGTGGGGCAGGAAAGGGTAAGGCTGAAACTCAACAGCAGAGAGTGACTTGGTCTTCCCCAGGCTTGCGGGTCAGCTCGCGTTGTTAGCCCCATTAACGAAGGAGGCGGGTGGAGGAGCGTGGTGCGGAGGGGCTGGGGTAGACCTGTCTCTCCTCTCGCCAGCAGATCAGGTGGAGCTGAGCCCCTGCCAAGCTGTCAGGGACACGCAGTGCGCCTGCAAGAACGGCACCTTCTGCTCCCCGGACCACCCCTGCGAGATGTGCCAGAAGTGCCGGCCCCAGTGAGCTGAGTGACATGGTGGGTCCCGCTGGGGTCCGTGCTGGGACCCCCAGCCGCTGAGCCTGCCCCGTCTCCCCCTTTCCCAGGTGTCCCAAGGACGAAGTGGAGCAGGCTCCCTGCACGCCGCACAGCGACCGCCAGTGCGGTCCTCCCACCGGCACCTTCTCCGGCTTATCTAGTAAGTGGGGGGCTGCTGGAGGAGGGGAGACGGGCTGGGGGATGGAGGTGTGAGCTGCTGCTGAGAAGACCAGGAGCAGCTCCCCACGCAACCTCTTTTATCCACTTTAGCCAACTTGATCGCAACCATCGTAGTGGTGGTATTTGTGGTCGTGTTTGTGCTCGCCTTACTCGTCTGCAAGTGCTGCTGCCGACGTTCCCCAGGTGAGCACCGGGTGCGGGGGAGCCCCAGAGCGCTCGCTCTGGCTGGGGGGGGTGTCTGCGTGGATGTGGGCTGGGTGGGAAGAGGGACCTGCCTGGGAGAAGAGGGATCACGACACGGTTTTCATCTTCCAGGGGACGGGAGAGACCTCAGCGGGAAGTCCTGCAGCGTAATGGTGAGTTGCCGGGATGGTAGAGGGGGTGGCAGCTCCGTTTGTGGGGTCCCCCGTGCCCTTCGCTCCCCACTTTGCCTGCAGCTCCTGGGAGGGCTGGAGGAGCAGGGGGACGAGTCTCGCCCCTGCAGGGATGTGGTAGACCCGAGCCAAGCAGAGGAGGGTCTCTGGTAGTGCCCTGCTGTATGTGGGGTGCTTGCAGCCCCCTCTCCAGTGCCATTAACCCTTCCCCGGCAGAGGTGCCGGCGCATCTGGGGACCCCGGGTTAAAGGGAGGGCTGCGTTATACCGGGGCCCCTTCAAGCTCAAGGTGAGCAAGCGAGCCGTGCCCTTGAAACCACGGCAGGGTGGGTGCCACCGCCGTAGACGGCATCCCTGAGGGGTCGGCGTGAGCTCTGCCCTCCCGGGACCGCTCAACTCGGCTGGTTTGTGCTTTTCTCCTACTGCAGGACTACCTGTGGCGGCAGCTGACGAGGGACCAGAGGGGGGGCCTGGGGACGCAGGACAATATCCGCAACGAGCGGTTCTCCAGGGATCAGCTGCTCCCCAGGGCTCCCGGTTTGGTGACTCCCAGTGCTCCGGGGCCAGAGGTACGTGAGCGTGCCCCTCTGCTCCGTCGTGCTCAGCCGAGGTCTGATGCTTTCCTCTGCCTACACCAAGCTGATCAGCCTGGGGGGTTTCCAGGGCTGGACTACGGTTTCTGCACAGAGACTGCAAGGGGTCTCTTGTTCTGGGTTCAGGACTGCAAAGTCTGCTCCTTGCAGTCAGCTGCCAGAGTCTTCTGCAGATTTAACACTGATACTGAGCAAACAGAGAGCTCTTCTCCCCCTGGCCAGGACCCATGAGGCAGCTCTCCCCTGCTCGTGGCCTGCTGTCATCCCAAATTAGGAAACCATGGGTGTCCTGGGGTGAGGTGGTGATCTCCTGCCCCAACAGCCCCCGGGGAGAGGGAGAGGGTCTCCAACCCCCCCGTTAAAGGGGCTTGGGGACAGCGTTGGTGCCAGGGCTTGGTAGGTGCTATAGGACGTTGTCTTTCCAGGTGGTGCCGCCGAGGAGCTCACATCCCAGTGTGAAACCCAGGAGGAATCTGGTTCCAGTGCAAGGAAAAGACCCTGTTATCCGTAAGTGTTGGGGCCCAAGAGATGTGCTGGGGGGTAGGGAGGGAGTGAGCCTGCAGGATGAGCTTTCTGGGCAAAATGCATTCTGACCCAGCAGTCTGTTCTCTACCCTGTTCTCTGAGCTCTTCCCTTCCCCCCTCTAGTTTTGAGACGCTCTTTTGACATCTTTGCCCGAGAAGTACCCTGCAAGGACTGGAAGAGATTTGGCCGAGCCCTTGAACTGCTGGAGAACGACATTGCCCTCGCAGAGATGAACGACAGGTATTCGCTGGAGCCCTTCTTCCAGATGCTCAACACGTGGCAGAACAGACAAGGGATGAACGCCTCTGTGAACATGCTGTTGGAGACCCTGCACCAGATCAATCTCGGAGGGATCGCAGAGGACATCTCCTCCAAGCTGGTCCAGCAGGGATCTTTCCAATACGAAGTGAGCTGAGGAGCAGGGCAGGCCCTGCCTCTCCCTACTTCAAGCTGAAGCCGTGAATACCTCTAAGAACACTTGAATTTTATCTTTTTATAGCCCTCCTGTGGCTCCTCTCTTTTTGAAGCCATTGTACAGTTCAGCTGAGCCCAGAGGATTTGATCCTCTCATGAAGTACAAACCTCGTGGTCCTCTCTGCTGAAGCTATGGGCTTGACATTGGTGCTTCCTTATGAAATCCAAGCCGGTGCCTTGATTTCACTGGGTCAATGCAAAGAGCCTAAAACTATTGCAAGCTGCCTCTGGGACTGTCTCGTTTGGAAGTGCTGGTACTATACGGACATCTTCAGGATCAGTGCAGAGAAGGGCCTTTGCAGGTTGCAGGCATCCCTGTGGTTTTTTAACTGGATCATCCTTTATTGGAGGGTTCCTGGCGTCATGCAATGGCTTCTGCTTGTAGAACATCTCTAAGCTGGCCAGCAAGCTTAATACTGTATGCTTGATGGGGAAGCATTAACTGGGTTCTCGGGGAACTTTCTCAAAGCTGTTGACTGAATTGTATTTTAGGTGATAGTAGTTCTGCTTGCTGTTAGGAATCAGTTTGAAACTGGACTTTGAGGGGAGGGTGGGAATGATTTACTTGCTCTGTGATCACTGGGGTTGCCTAAGAAAAGGGTCAGTGCGGGGAGCGAGTGAGCTCCTCCTCGGAGCAGGATGGCATACATGGGCAGCAAACCATCGGTGTGCCAGAAACCTCCTTCTCCATGACCTCGGTCAAGTCGGTTAGTTCCCATTCCCTTGGCCGTGGGGTGGCTTTGCTGTCCCTGCCTGTCCCCAACCAGTGAATACACTGAGGTCTGAGCCAGGCCGTGGGTACCCGCCGTCCATCCTCCAGCTGGATGGGTTGCTCCTCAAACACTTTGCCCCTTGCTCTGGCTCTCACACATAGCTCAGGGACAACTTGGCTGGAAAAACTACTGCATTACTTGAGCTGACTACATGTGCTGCCACCCTGGTACAGCCCAGCCCACCAGGACCCACCAGACTAGATAATCTGTACGATCCCTTCTAACCCAAACCAGTCTGTGATTCTGTGACCTTCCCCAGCGTGGTGGGAGAGTGCGAGGGGCATTGCCAGCCCCTCTCCGTGGCCAGGGCTGCCCTGTGCTGCAAAGCACCCGTCCCTCCCGCTGCCACCCCTTCTCCCCCCTCCTTACAACACTCAAAAAACACAAGCAGACAGTTTGTATTTATGTATTTATTTAGTAATTGTAAACATGTACATATATTAACTTAAAAGCTAATATAAAAATAGTGTTTTTTTACTATGCATGATTGTGTGTTTTTATACAGAGCTCTGGCCCAGCCAGTTTGCTATTTCCAGTTTTTACATGTCTCTTTATGAAGGAAGAATAAACTTTTAAAAAATCCTCCTGATTTCTCATCTTTTTTTAAAATTTTTTTTTTCCCTTGCTCTGCCACAACGCTGGCGATGGTCTGTTCTAGGTTTCAGTGGGCACCAAAGGAGCTGGACCAGATGCTCAGCAGCTGCTCCGCGTGGCACTGAGGACCCAGCCCGTGGCGTTAGTGCTCTGCCACACCGGCATCCTGCCAGGAACGGTCCCCACCAGCGATGCTTCTACCAGGAAAAGTCCCCAGCAGCCAACCTGGGCTCTGCCTTTACACCTACGCCATGAATCCCGTGCTCTTTTAAGTCGCCTGCAAAAGCAGGAGGCTGAAACCTCAGTCCCTTGGGTGTGCAGGGGCTGGGACCCCGGGGCCAAACGATGCTGCCTGACCCCTGTGACGGAGCTGCTGCTGCTGCTGGGGGGGGGCCGCGGTGCTCCCCGCTCCGGCTACACCCAGCCAGGGCTCTGTGTGTTGCAATAGCCGTGTTGCAAATCCATGCAGTGCTTAGTGAGAAAAGGGTTCTGCTCGCCCCAGAAAGCCCCCTTGAGCTGCCTGCCAGCCTTCGCACTGCAATTGGGTTTATCGAGAACGCAGGGCTGGGGCAAGTGCTAAAAGCAGGAGCTTTTGGTGACCTGCCAGGAGGCTTTGTGCCTGAGGTCCTGTCCCGGGCAGCCCCACGTGCCTCCCAAGCATGCAAACCTGGGCAGGGAGCTCCTGCAGAGCCAGGCACATGCAGGATTTAATGCCAGGACACAGGGGCTTGGGTCCTGACCTGGGGAAGGCAAACAGGGCTCAGAAGCAGTGGCGAGCACCCAGATTTGAAAGGGAAAGAAACTTCTCGTCCTACCTCCTCGCTGGTGCTGCAAAGTGTGAAAACACCGAGTGTAAGCTCACTGGAGCTGCAACCTTGCTCCTGCATCTGTGGCTGAGGATGAGCGTGCGAAATGAATGACTCCGAGGTGCTCTACCGAGGCCAGCCGGGAAGAGGAGCGATGCTGAGCAGGAGGGGACACCACCGGGAGCATCCCTGCCAGAGCATCCCTACGTGCTCGCTCCGGCAGCAGCCTCTGCCAGGGATAGGCTCAAAGGAGCTTTCCCGTTCCCAGCTGGGGAGGGCGAGCGGAGGTTTGGGTCCCTTCTGCTCACCCACCCTGCCTGGAAATCCTGCAAAGCCCCTGGGCCCATGCTGCCATCTCCTGCTGGTACCTGCTGTGTTTGTGCACCTACAAGGACACAGGTGGGACACGCAAAGTTAGTCGGATGGTAAAGCCACCTCTCGTTGTACAAGGCTTTTTGACGGCCGGATCCTGCAACGCTTCTCCACTGTCCCTGTCCATCCCGGGAGCGCTGGTGGAAGGGTGCTGGTGTCACCCCGAGCAGGGCACAAGGCTGCCCTGTGTCCAGCCGCTTCCTCCCAAACACACAGGGACCACGCTGGGCTTTTAAAATACCATTTATTACAATGGAGCCTTCCAGGCTAAAATCCCAAGCCAAGGGCCTGGGGTTGGTTTCTGGTGTGGCAGGTTGCAGGGGTGGGTGGGTGTGGGATTGTTGGTTTGTTGTTTTTTTTTGCTTTAAGTTTTTCTAAACTAAACCAAAAAGTTAAGAGGCAGGGAGGAGAGAGCTCCTGTCCCCTCCTGCTCCCCGAATTGGGACAGACCCCACTTGTGAGCAGAAGGAAGGATGCTGTAGTGCCTTGAAGCATTTGGGGACCGGGGTCCCCTGCACCCTGCCTGACCCTGCTGCAAGTCGAAGGGGGGTGGCAGGACCCCCCCAGCGGCTCCGGCCGCCCAGGGTGGCGAGATGCCATCAGACAAACCAACCATATCCCGCAGCCTGTGGTTACAAATTAAACTGGAAGCGGGATGGGATTCTTCTTCTTCCTCATGCTGCTGATGTTCAAAAAAAACCCCAAAACCAAACCCAACCAAAAAAACCCCAACCAAAACAAAATAAAACCACAACACAGCCCTCGTGCTCCTGTAAACATGAGTTTCTCCTGCTGCTCGGTCTCTGCCAGTCCTGCAGTGCGCTGCCAGCTGCGGCGCGGGGAGAGCAGGGCTCCAGGAGCGCCGGGGGCTGGCGCCCGACCCCGAGCCCCTCCGCAGGGACGGGCCCCTGCTACCACCACCTCCTCTGGGGCTTCGGCCGGTGGCGTCCGCTCCACGCCTGATGCTGGGGCAGATCACCCCGCTCTTCCTCCTCCTCCTCCTCCTCCCCGTCGCCTCCCAGGGATGCTGGAGCCAGGGCAAGGACGGGCTTTCAAACCACAGCTGAGGAGGAGGAGGAGGAGGAGGAAGAGGAGGCTGTGGCTGCCGACGATGAAGGAGAGGAGGAAGGGGAGGTGGAGGCGTTCCAGAAGAGCCATCGCCTCTTGGGCTGCCGTTTGAGGTGGAGGTAGTCTTCCTTCTCCCGCTCCTTCTTCGCCCGCTGGTAGTGATCCTCCTCCTTCAGGTACCACACCGGCGGCCAGCGGTGCTTCTCGAAGTACTCCTGGTTCTCTGCGGGGAGACGGGGGGGGTGAGGGCAGTGCCGGGACCACCAGGACCCCCATCATCCCACTCCGGCCCCCGCTCACCTCCTGACATGGCCTTCATATCCCGGGGGAACTTGCGGCAGACGTTGTTGTAGTTGGTGCAGATGTGATGGAGGCACCAGTCGGCAAGCTGGTAGGCGCAGTGGAACTGGAAGAGATGGAGCCCGCGTCAGAGCCACCATGGCACGGACCACTGGGGAAGCAGGAGGGATTCACCCTATTCCTCCCACGACATCCAAGACCAGACCCGGTTGTCCTCTCTGCCAGGACAACATAACCCCCCCGAGCTGCCAGACCCCTCTTGCATGGCACCACCTTGCTCCATCCCCATCCCTGCCAGCACGGGCTCCTGTCCTACCTGAGCCAGCTCCAAGAACACAAGCACGTCCCCGTCGATGTCCACCATCATCTGCGCCGCCTCCATCAGACCGGTGACGGTGTACTGCTCTGTGGGGGACACAAAGAGTTAACGGGGTGACAGCAGAAGCATCGCGCTGCCACCGAGCTTGGGGACGATGGGGGGGGACGACACGACACCGTCACCGCCTCGACTCACCGGTGAGAGCCACCAGGTGCGGCAGGCAGAGGCGGTTGGCGAGGATGATGAGCTTCATATCGTCAAGGTCGGGGCTGGAGCTGAACTGCCCCGTGTAGAGGTACTCCAGCACCGCCCGCATGCAGCTCTTGCTGGTGTAAGGAAGTGCCACCTGGGAGACACACACCGCTCGTCACCCCACGGCCGTCCCCGGCTGTCCCACCGTCCCGGGACAAATCCCGGGGTTCCTCCTCACCTCGTTGGTGGAGCTCTCCACAAAGGGGCCGCCGAACATCGCGGCCATCCAGTCGCAGCTGGAGATGAGCAGGGGCTTGTGGGCACTGATAGCACCGTCATCCAGCACGAAGGTGACATCTGGGGACAAGGAGAGGGATGCTACTGGGACTCGTCCCCATTACCCGGGGGCTCAGCCACCCCCTGCCACAAAATGTCTCGCACCGGGGACAGCGGAGGGAAGGGATAGAGCCTGGCATATCCTATAATTTGTCCTAAGCATGTCTTTTTTTTTTTTTTCCCCCCCAACGTCCCCCGCCAGCTCAGAGGAGCTCAGGGAAGGGCCGTGGCAGGGCTCTGGCTCTTCTGAGGGATTTTCCCAAGACTTACCATGACACATTTGAAGGCAAAGGGGAAAACCCCGGGAATCAAATGTCTTGCCCAAGCTTGAGTCCTTGGGAGAGCTGGGAACAATGCTGGGGATCTCCTGCCCCCCTCCCCCCCCAACTCTGCTCTCCACCCTGGACGACGGCTTCTCCCCGAGGTGCACCAGGGGCCAGCACACATCTGTCCCCTGACAGTGACAGCTTGACCACATCAAGGTCCATCGTCACAAAACAAATTCAGCCGGAGGGAGGCTGGGACAGTGACAACCCCCTGGGACGTCACCCTGCGGCACCGCAGCACAAGCCGGTGGCACGTGGTGCTTGGCGGAAAGCTGGGGAAGTCCTACCAAGGGCACATTGCTCCTCGTAAATCAGATGACCCTGTGAAAATCTGGGCCTGGGAGGGAAGGAAGTCGCCTTTGCTGCTCTCCCGTAAATAAACAGAGCTGTCAGACAGGCTGGGGAGCAGGAAACCCTGGGGAAGGGCCATTACACTCACACTTTCTGGGGAAAAAAGAAAAAAAAAAAAAAAGCGCTATAAAAATCCCAGAAACGCAAAGTGCGATCAAAAACCCCAGGGAAGACGAGTCAGCGCCTGCTGACCCGTGGCACGGCTGCTCTGCTCACGCATGGGGCAAAGCCAGGAGGTCTGAGCCCCCCATGCATCTGGCAGAGCCCCCGCCAAGGGAGAGCGGGGTGCTGCGGCTGGTCCTCCCCCTCGGCCCAGAGTCGTACCCGAGAAAGTCCCCTTGGCCAGGCATTCCTTCACCCGGTTGGTCCTCCGGACATGGAAGGCTTTGGTGATCTCCTGGTTCATGAACGCCTCGTTGTTGAGGATGTTGGCCACCATCATGCGGAGGTCGAAGACCTCCAGCAGCTCAGCGATGTGAGCAATGTGCATGAGGTCCCGCTCGTTCTCATCCAGCTCCCCTGTGTACAGGTACTTCAGCACGGCCCGGAAAGGACCTGGCTGGATGGAAGCATCCATCTTCACCACCACCATGAGCTTGGACTTGTAGGTCAGCGGGTCTTCTGCCATCTCCTCCTGGATGCTGGTGAAAGCCCGGCTCCAAGAGGAAAGGTCCCTTCCCCGCCGCAGCCCACGCTCCCCGTTCTCGTAGCGGTTGCCCCGCAGGATCCCATCACTGGTGGAGGCTCTAAGGCACGGTTTTCGTTGGCCGGATCCGGCCTCCTCGGTGCTCTCGCAGATGTCAAAGCTCGCGGCTCGGAGGAGGAAATCCCGCCCGTGGTGCCTCTCCTCTTGGTGCAGCATCCGCTCGGCAGCCGCGGTGACAGCCACCCCAAAGCCATGGCCCGCGGCGCTCTGCTGGTCCTCCTCGCTCAGGTCCATGAGGAACAGGTCGTAAAATTTGGAGGAGGAGGTGGAGAGGTAGATCTTGTGTGCGTAGATTTTGATCTTCTCTTGCAGCACCAGGATGACGTCTGCGCACAGGGGGTCCTCCAAGAGGTGGGCTGGGCGCTCCTCGTTGTTGGAAGGGGGGTCCGGGACGATGATGATGGGCGGAGGGGGCCTGGGGGGCAGGAAGGGGGCTTGGAGAAGAGGCCGCTGCACGTTGCGGAGGTGGGACTTCCAGAACTGCAGGTGACGGCGGGAGATGAGGGCGGCACGGATGGCATTGTCAAAGACGTCCTTGATGCCGAACTGAGCCACCACGCTCGTCTCGTAATAGGGGATCCCCAGCTCCTTGGCTACCTCCCTCCCCTTCTCCGGGGGAAGGATCTCGTTAGGTTTGATTGGCCTGAAAAAGAGGGGAGATAACGAAGAGACCTCTTCAGATGCATGATAAGGAGAAAGCATTGGGCAGACGCGGACGTCTCCGGGGCACAAGAGTCCCACCTGGCCAAGGGTCGCCGTGCCCGATTGACGGCCTCCAGGTCGGCATAGCGCAGGTCGAGCTGGCAGCCCACCAGGATGACGGGCGCGCGGGGACAGAAGTGCTTGATCTCTGGGTACCACATGGTCTTCACATGGTGCAGGGAGTTGGGGTTGGCGATGGAGAAGCACAAAACCACAACGTCGGACCTGCAAGGAGAGGAGGGTCAAGGTCCGGCTTGGCGACGGAGCCAAGCCCGCCGTGCTTTGGCATTGCCCTCCCTCCCTGCCCAGGGTAGCACGAGGCTCTGCCTCTCCCCTACCTGCCATAGGCAAAGCGCCTATCTTTGTGGTGGTCACCAAAAGTGTCCCAGAGCCGCAAGGACACACTAACATCGTCTACCACATCCCGGGAGCGCTCCAGCACCTGCGGGAACAGAAACACCATCCAGCTCCCGAGTCCTCGAGCCCTGCAAGAGCAGGGTTGTCCCCACCACGTGCAGGGTACGGAGGAGTAATTCACAATTCCGCTGCGGGAAGGATGCAACTCCATCTCCTCGGGGTTCCCACGTCATGCCCATGAACTGAGTCTCCCCCCCCACATCCCTGCCCTGCTCCCCGACTGCCCTCACCTCCTGGCAGACGCGGTACTGGTCGATGGCCCACACCGTGGGCACGTGGGTGGCGAGGAGCTGGTACTGGGTCAGCGTGGCATTGCAGGCGCGGGCACAGATGAGTCGGGTCTTGCCCACCGCGTTGTCCCCGACCACGACGCACTTGATAGTTTCTACGTTTGGCCTCTCATAATCCATGTCAGAATCCATTAATTGGGACCTGCAGGGGGAAGGAGGAGGGGGGCGGTCAGGGAATAAAGCCGGGACAAGCTAGGGGGGGGGGGCTGTCTCCAGACGGGACGGGATGCCGAGGGGGTCGAAGCAACAAGATGATGCCGATACTCACGTTCGGAGCTGCCAGCCCCTCGCAGCACGGGGGAAGCTCTGCAACGACCGGCAGCCGGGAGCCCCAGCGAAGGCAGGGAGCGAAGGCAGCTGCCCACCGCTCCCCGCCAGTCCCCTTTAAAATTTAATGTTCTCGTGGCAGCGTGCGTTCTCTGCCGCGCGTCAGACACATGCCCTGCGTTTGATTCGACCCTCCTCCCTCCCCGTCTCTCTGGCCCTGGCTCATGCTTGTTCATGTGAGATGAGGCTTTTTTTTTTTTTTTTTTTTTCCCCCCCCCCTTTCCCCTTTCTCCCTCACCAGCATTTTTGCAAACGAAGCTTCCAGATCCGCCCGACCGAGCGCACACCCGGGCACTGCCAGCCTCACCAGCTGCCAGTCTTGGGGGAGCACCAGGTCTATCCCTTGACACCAACCTGCCCCGGCTTTTCCCATCCCATTCCCAGAGGGGATATTTGCTTCCAGCTAAGAGCAGCAAAAGAGAAGAAAACTCGTTATATTTCCAGGAGGCTTTGGGAAGGCTCCCAGCATCGCTGGCCTCCCAGGACCAGGTATGACCCAAACCCTCCCGAGAGGGAGGTTGGTGCTACGGGTGCTGCGAAGCCCATGTGAAGCGCCCGTATCTGGCAAACGGGCGTCCCCAGGTGTAGCACCCTTTGTCCGTTCAGAACCCCAGAGTTTAAATCAGCCAGAATTAACTCATCACAGCATTAAGCAAGGGATTTATGAGATTTCCAGGGGGAAGAGCAGGGAGGAGACGGAGGGAAGGGGAGAAGGACAAAAAAAAAAAAAACCATCCCAATTGCTCTGAACTTCTCAAAGCTGCAGATCTCTCCCCACCCTTGTCACTCCCTCCTGGCACCGGCCTCCCGAGCTGCTATAATAAACCACCAGCGCAAAGGCTCAGTGAGCTAAAATACCCGGTAACGATGGCAACCAAGCCCTGCACGCGGGGACCACGGACGCAGTTCCCTAAACTAGCAGCCTGGCAAGGACTTTCCAATGTTAGCACCTCCTTCCCGTGCGCAAGCTCTCTGAGCACACCTGGCTACACCAGCCCGGAGGAGACGGCACGTGAGAGGGCTCAGCACCAAGCAGGACTGAGCCACAAGCCTTGTGGGCAAGCGTAGGCAAAGGCGGGTGGCACAAATCCAGGTCGCTTTAGGTGCCAGCGCTGAGACATCGGCTGGTCCCAAGGCAAAACTTCTCCGAGTAGTTGTCGCCGCATGCCACGTCCCCTCCATCCTTTGGGATGCGGGGAATGCTGTCCGCTGAGGGCATTGAAAACCAGGGACAGCAACCTCCTTGGGCTCTGCACAGCAAAAAGGAGTCAGAGCAGGTTGACTCCTTCCCCGTTAGCCCCTGGAAATGAATTTCCATCTCACACATCCCCATCCACCGCTGTTCCCAGTCTCTTGCTCCTCCCGGGAATCAGCTTTGCTCTGTAGGGCCAGGAGATCTCCAGGGGGGTGGTTAGTGCTCAGGGAGCTTTGTTGCGGTTATTTTTAGGGCCAGCCATGCTCTCAAGTCGGCCGAGCTCACTCAGACAGTGGGTCGAAGGCACACAGAGATGACAACTGCGGTTGGCAGTCTGGATGCTTGCCCCGCACCCAGCCAAGCACCGGGGACTTGGGAGCCCGCTTGGGAAGTCCGGTGCCCCGAGGGAATTAAAGGCTAAATCCTAATGGGATCAGCGTCTGCGATGAGGAAAGGAAGAGGGGGACAGCAGTGGGCACAAAATGCAGGCTCCAAATAAAGCAAAAGCATGCTGGGGAACTCCGGCAGCCCCATGGGGGTAGCTCACAGCCCCCCACCCATGAGACATCACCCCAGGAGGGGGCTGAGCCTCTTTGCAGGGACAATTTCAGCAGCACCATGCCACCGCCTCTGCAGCCCCCCTCCCCGCCTTCCCCACCATCACCTCTCTCCCCGGGGACGGTTCTGAAACCCACCAGAGAGCAAAAAATAACCAGAGATGTCAAGACATCAGAGTTCTGCCCCCCCCGCAACAAAAGCCCTTCTCTGGGGAGCAAGGCCGCTCCAGCCAGCAGCCCCCCCAGCCCCGCTCTCCCGCCGCAGTCCTGCACCCAAACTACGGGCATCCAATTCCCATCCCTCCCCTCCCGCAAGGAGAACCCCAAAATTGCTCCTTCCCGGCTGCCCAGCCTGCTGTTGCCAAGGCAACTGCACCATCACCCCGGGAGCCGTCGCCTAGCAACTCCCAGGCTAAAAATCCTTCATCCCGCACCTCGAGAGGGGAGGAGAACCCCCAAAACCCGGGGGGGTTGGAAACCACCCCAAAACGGCAGCAATGCACAAAAATAACGCGGCAATTCCCGTGACCCTCCTGGCAACTGGGGGCTGGGGGGGGGGGAAGATGGAGTCTGGGAGGTCCCACGGAGGCAGTTGGGGCTGTGCAGGCCGTGGGGAGGGGTAATGGGGGTTCGGGGGTGGTGGTGGTGTGGGAACTGGGCCCCAAGCGGGGCTGCAGCACGGCCGGGCCCGGTCACGGCATCGGCACTGGGGGATGCGGCTGGCCGGGGGCACTGGGAGCGGGTGCGGGACATTGCAAGGGGACCGGGGGTGCAAGGAGTAGTCGGATTGTGGGTGGGGGGCAATGCAAGGGGGTCGGGGAGCACCAGGACTGGGTGAGGGGCATTGCAAGGGGGCCAGGGATCCTTGGAGCAGCAGGATTGGGGGTGCAGGGCATTGCAAGGGGGCTGAGGAGCACCGGGAGTGGGTGCAGGGCATCGCAAGGGGGCTGGGGGTGCAAGGAGTAGCTGGATTGGGGGTGCGGGGCATTGCAATAGGGTCGGGGGTGCAAGGAGTAGCTGGATTGGGGGTGCGGGGCATTGCAAGGGGGCTGGGGAGCACTAGGACTGGGCGAGGGGCATTGCAATAGGGCCGGGGGTGCTCGGAGCAGCAGGATTGGGGCTGTGGGGCATTGCAAGGGGGCCGAGGAGCACCGGGAGCGGGTGCGGAGCTTTGCAAAGGGGCCAAGGGTGCTCGGAGCACCCAGATCGGGGGTGCGGGACGTCGCAAGGAGGCTGGGGAGGACCTAGGCCGGGGGTGCGGGGCATCGCAAAAAGGGCTGGGGGGTGCGGGCTGCACCGGGGCCGGGTGCGGGGCATTGCGCGGGGGCTCGGGGGTGCACCCAGGCCGGGGGTACGGGGCATTACGAGGCGGCGGTGGGTGCATCGCGAAGGGGCCGGGCCCTCGCCGTTCCCCGGGGCCGGAGCAGGATGCGCGGAGGCGGAGCGGGCGCGGCGGAGGATGGCGGGGAGGGGAGGGAGGGGGGGGATGGCGGTGGGTGGGTTATCCCCGGTCCTTACACCAACACAGACGAAGCGGCGGCTCCCAGGGGCCGGGACCGGGCTCGCCCCTCCGGACATGGCCACGGCGCAAGTTGCGCGGTTCGTCTCTACGTTCTTCGGTACCGCGCTACGCGGCTTAGGGCCTGGGGCGCGGGGGCCCATCCCGGTATCTCCCCCGCATCCGCGGCCCCGTTAAGGCTGCGTTGCGCGGAGCCCTGCGCGGAACGCTGCGCGGAGCCCTGCGCGGAACGCTGCGCGGAACGCTGCGCGGAGCGGCGCGCTGCAGTCCGGCCCGCCCCGCCTTTCATTCACAAAAAA
>NW_010972598.1:12544174-12562518 GCF_000737465.1 Haliaeetus leucocephalus | reverse complement strand
CCAGCCCCGCCACCCTAGGGCATCAAAAACTCAAGAGTCATCTTTGCAGCGTGGCTGCCGGGAAAGCGTCCGGCACGCTGGCCCCGCTGCTCTGACCCCGTATATCCGCATCATGTGACGCTTCGCCATCCTTTCCCGAGGCTTTCGGCTGCCTTTCCCCCCCCCATCTCCTCCGCCGAGCCACGCTAAGCTCAGCCCCCCCCCCCCAGCTCCCTCGCTCCTCGGATCAGGCCGGCTCGCAGGCCGTGGCGTGGCCGGCCGTGATGCAACGCCGCGTCAACCGGCGTCAAAACCTCAGCGTTCGCTTCACCTCGCACCTTTGCATCGCAACCCCGGCAGCCGTCCGGCACGGCCCCCCCCAACCCCGGTTCCCCCCCCCTTACGCCTTGCCCCCCGCCTCACCTAACTCGCAGGACGGGGATCTCTCTCTCCATAGCAGAAGGAGATGGAGTCGCTTATTTGGGGAGGGGGGAAGCCCTTTGGCTTTTGAGCCGGGCATAGGCAGCTCCCGGGGCTGCCTCCGTGCCCACAGCGGGACGGCGAGCCGGCAGCGAAGCTAGCGGCTTCACGGCAAAGCTATTTATTTCCCTGCAACGGGAGCTGCGAGCAGCCGAGCTGCAGCTTTGAGCTTTCTTCTTCTTGGAGTGGGTCACGGGGAAGGAACACGTAAAGCTTGTTTGCCAGCCGCATGATTTGGCTTATTTGCTCTCTTGTAGCAGGTGCTTAATTGTGGCATAAAGAGTTCCTGGCAGCTTTCTGGGCAGCCGAATTCCCGCCTGCCCCCCTCCCTGCTAGGCAAAACAAAAGCACAATTGTCACTTTGCAGCCGAAACACCCGGGCTGCAGCGCTCCCACCGACCCCTTTCCCGGCAGAAGGCTTTGCCGGGAGGAGAGAGCTGGTGGTGGGAGGCACCGGCGAGGGCACCGGGGCAGGGGAAGGGGCTCGGGAGCATCTGCGGAGCACGTGGCCGTTACTTGCAGCCCCTCTTCTCCGTGGGAAGAGAAACACAAGTCTCAGCCGACTCGCCGCATCCCACCGCTCCCCAGCGAGCCCACGCTGCGGCATGGCACGGCACGGCACGGCACGGCACGGCTGCCCACGGCATGGCACGGCTGCAAGGCGATAACTCCCTCAGCACCGCTGCCCCTGGCAGGGCTGTAATTAAAAGGCCATTTGCTCCCTGCTCCCATGTCTCTCGCCAATTTAAGCCTCTTGAACTTGTCCCAGAGGGCTCCCATCTGCCCGGCTCCGTAATCACTCTCGCTCCCAGGCAAAGAGCTCCAAACCCGACGGCTGAGCGCTGGGGGTCACGCTGGGGAGCTCGCACCGCTGGCAGCAAGCATCCCTTCTCACCCCGTAGCATCCTCCTCCCTCCATCTCCCCCTCCCCAGCAAGGAATGAAGCAGCTCTCTGGATATCAGAGACATGAGCGGACATTGCTCCAGCCATGCCCTCCCCAGTAAATTTTATGGCTCTCTAGGCTTTAATGCCCGGAGCATCTCCATCCCTCCCAGGTGCTCCCCGTGCCCCTGCCCAGCCTCGCTGGGGGTTGGCATGCAGGTCCCCCAAATTGCAGGGTGCAGGGATGCAAACTCATTTTCCTTTTGCTCCTTGGAGCAGCCAGCAAACGCTCTGCAACTGCTGCAGCCTTCCCAGCTCTGCCCCTGCCAGTGCCCCCTACCCTGATCCCTAAATAAAGCTGAGCTCAGCGTTATTCACCTTGCAGAGGGCTGAAGGACCAAGGCAATGCATCCCCCACCAGCAGCACCCCAGCAAAAGCGGATTTGCAGTGGGGAGACACCCCAACACCCTCCAGCAGCCCCGGACCACACGCTTCCGTGGTCCCCGCTGCCAGAGACCTGCCTTCGCCTTGCTCTGCCCTAAGCCCTGCCGCGAGTTTTCCGCCTTATCCGTGGGGGAACGGAGGCATGTGTCGGAAGGGAGCAAAGAGCAAAGTCCCCTGGAGAAAGTGGCCGGAGGAAAAGTGCCTGAACCGGGAGGCTGGAGGAGCCAGTGCCGCGGCGGGAGGGTACTTACAGGCTGTGAGCCATGGCAGTCATCTTCCCGGCGGGGCTGCCTTTCCCTTGGGTTTCCATCTCTTTCTCTTGGCAGACTCTGAAAGGAAAGGGCAGAAGGGCTCTGTGAAAACACCCCAAACGTGGACGTCCCCCGCTCCTGCACGACGTCACCCCGCTACCCTGGGGACAAAAAAGCTTTGGGAAGGCAAGTCCTGCATGGCCATCTGGGCTGGCCAAGAAGTGTCCTTGTGCGGGGAGAGGGATGTCCCTCATCTACCGAGCGGCTCTGCCCGCCGTCCCTACATCTCACTGCCGGGTCTGCTCTCCCCACGCCACCACCTTCACCGTACAAAGCAGCCGATGGGAGAGACACATAGATACATGCAACAGGCATGCACAAACCCATCCCTTTCACTGAAGCCCTGCGCTGGGTTTCACAGTGCCAGCATCCTCTCGGCCCCAGTGGCTGGCCAGTGTCGTCAAGGGGTCCCCCAGTACCACTCCCCTGCTCCAAGCACCTTACTCTTGGGCTAAAAGCCTTCTCTGCGGGCACATGCACTCCGAGCAGTGCCTGGCTCCCGGGGCGGCCAGCAGACCACCGAGCCCTCCGGCATGTTTGCTTTGGCCAAAGCTTCCCTCCCGTGAGCTCCGGAGCAAGGCAGGGCAGCAGGGTTCTCCCCTCCTTCTCCTGTCACCAGATCAACGGTGCCTGCAGACGTCAGGCTGGAGCAGAGTCCAGCCTGGGCTTCGCTCCTGGCAAAGCCAGCAGACGCCTGGCTCCTGCTGGGAAGTGGGAGTGGGTTTTGGAGACCCACCACAGTGCTTGGTCCTTTCCCAGATCCACCCAGGAAGAGCAATCAGGGTCACCCCTCCATTTTGCTGCTCCGAAAACCACAAATCCTCCAGGTTTTTTTCCTGGGTGATGCTACCAGGGGTCTCCTTGCTCCGGACAGCTGCCCCAGGCATCCGGGTGGGCTCCCGAGCCCCATCAGCAGGACTGGGAGAGCTCAGCCTTCCCTCACCGGGCAGCCAGGGAGGGAGAAGGCAGCTTAGACAAATGGTTTTTATGGGCTTAATGTCCATTTGGACCCAGCAGGCAGGAGAAATCTCCGACCAGCACTCTGCAAAAATGGCAAAACCCCACCTGACCATGATGGGGGAACAGCGAGGGCAAAAGGGCCCTGTGCCGCTGGAGACGGCGTAATGGGATGTGCCACCATGCCGGTGGGGAGAGGACTGGGAAAGAGAGTCCAGGAAAGAGTTGATACCAGAGAAGAAGGTCTAAAACAAGCAAAAAGAGCATTTCTGCACATTTCCTCCCCTGTCCTGCCAAAGCAACAAGGTCTATCTCTGAGCCAGCAGATTGGGGTGCTCTGGAAATTCACTGCACGCACATATTATTACCCAGCCACACGCCTGGATCCCGTCTCCCAGCCCTGAAATACAGCCACCTGATACACCACGGGTGATAACTCATCCTGCCATTGACACCGCTGCAGAATTTCAGGGATTCATCACTCAGTTTATAAATATTTAAACCTGGAAGGAGCCATGTACTCCTGTAAAATGCAACGTATTAGACAAGCAAAGCAAACCTTCCTTTACCCTAGCACAGAGCTAATGAACATCTGGGGCTTTCCAGACAGATCTTTTGCAACTAGAAACCCGGTCAGGGCAAAATTCAAGGTCTCGGTCCACGCGTGCAGGATTTCTGCACCCTCCAGCTGGGACGCATTGGATTTACGGCTCTGACTGGTGCAGAAAGCGCAGCTGATATGAAATTGCAGCTAAGGCTGCTCTTTCAGCTGCTTCCCCCTACCACCCCAGCCAGGTTTTGGGCATGCACGGCCGGTCCCACGCTCGTGGGACGGCTGCAGCTGCAGCCTGAAACATTTACAGGCTCCCCGCCGGCCGGCTGCTTCATGCAGTATTCACAGCCTCATACAGTATTAAGAGCTGCTGACGCCTCGTGAAAAAACTGTGAAAAGCTTCTATTTGGGGAAAGTTCCTCTTATAACGGTGCATCCTGTGGCTTCTCTGTTTCCCTTTTCTCCTGGTTCTCTTGCTAGGGAGAGCAGGGCAAAAATAGGCTGATAGCGTTGCCAACGAGCCTGGGCTCTTCATCAGAAGAGGAAAATAACCCCCTGAGCAAACAACCCCAAGGAATTAATTCTCACATCGCAGCCGGGGAGCTGCTATGGGTGCGGGGTGGGTGTCTGCCTGGTTTGCTGCAGCTTGGAGACCGATGCTCAGTGAGGAGGGGGAAAGCGGAACCTTCCTGGGTCTTGTCCCTGGGTCTGGCTGCAGCCAGCACCCGGCACGGAGCACGGTGCGGGGTCTGGGAGGGCTCGGTGGGGGCCCACATATCTCAACATTTAAAAAAAAAAAAAAAATTAAAAAAAATCAAAGAACAAGGAGTCTGTTTCTAAGCAACTGTCTCCAGTAGGGATGGAGAGCAGAGGAAGGGGAAGAAGCAATGCTGGGTAGGGAGAAAACTTCTGGGGTCCCAGAGCCCCCAGCAAGACCCGAGGGGATGAGGGAGGGAGCGGAGGAGCTGCCCGGGTTTGTCTCAGCAGCGACGGCTGGTTGAAAGGCAGGAAAAGGGGGGACACGGAGGTGTCAAACCACCAGCAGCCAGCACTGGGAGCAGGCCAGTCCCCCCCACCCAGGACAGAGGTTCACGGGTGGGTGAGCGGGAGCATCATCCCCTTTCCTCGCCGCAGAGCCCAGCTGCAAGCCATGGCCCACGGGAGAGCGGCCGTGCCTCGTGCCCTCGCTTGTGCAACAGCACCCGAGCCCACAAAACCACTTCCTACCCTAACGGCTCCCGGCCGAACGAAGCGGCAGCAGGGCTGCCTATCGCCCTGCCAGGTGGTCCGCAGGCAGCGGGAGGCTGCCGGCAAGGCGGGCGGGCAGGGAGGTGACGGCAGCATTTGGTGGCCGTACGGACGTCCCCGGCTACCCGCCAGGAGACATCAACACCCCTTATTGAAGCAGCAAATAGCGGCCACGGAGAGTCACTGGTTTTACCTGCTCTGTTCCCGTGGGAGAGCTGGGTGGCACCCGTCCCACGCTGAAAGGCTCTTCGCCCCCGTAACTCGGTGTCTTCTCGCATGTGGCTCTGCCCGAGCACCCTCCTCTCTGCCCATACCGGCCACGGGCTACTCATTAAACCCGGATTGCCACCAACACGCCCCACAGAGCCCTGTCGAGGCCTGACAGCCCAATTCTCGCCAGCTTGAAGGGGAGCGAAGGGACAATGAGGGAACGAGTTGCTGAGAGCATCACCTGCTCCGGAGGGTCTGCAGCAGCCCACAGGGCTGGAAACAGCCTGCGGCGGCACTTAAAGCTACTCCTGTGGCACGAACCGGCTCTGCTCCAGTGCAGCCCACCAACCCGTTTCCAAACCCTCAATCCCCACACCCCTTTGCATACCCCTGCAGCTCCCCAGCAAGGGGGAAAAGCCCTCAGCCTCACCATATCCCATCGTCGCTACCGGGGCCAGCCCCGCCAAATCCCTAGGGAAAAAATGGGGGATAAATTTGCTCCAGGCAGTCGGCAGAGTTACCTGCGTGCACTGGCTCTGCACCGTCCCACGGTTCTCCCCCTCCGGTCCAGCAGCTGCCTTGGCTTTCCTGAGGTGCTAACTGGCCTGGACAGGTAGGACTCATTTTTATACACTCTCCCATGTGATCCAAACAAATGCCCTAGGGATGAGTTTTTGCACTGACACAAATAAAGGGGCCGGGTCTAAAACCTGTTGAACCACAATCCGTGCTCAACGGACAGGAATTTTCCACTCGGAGCTCAGCCCGGCTCTGGGTGTGCCTGCGGCACGGCACGCGCCAGAGCCCGCATCTCCCTGCTCCCGAAAATCCCGTTTCCCTACACTTCCAAAATCTTTCAGACTCATTCCTAAGTGCTTCCTGTACTGCAGTGGGAGAAAATGAACCTGGATGGAGGGATGGATGGGAACTATAATGGCTAGAGCCATTGGTTACATCTAAATTCTGCAAATTGTTTGCTATTTCTCCCATGGTCCGTGGAAAATAACACAGCAGAAGATGCCAGCCAGGGCGAGAAATGGGGGGGGAATCGTTTGCCCCTGAAAAAGCAAACTCTCCCTGCAGCCTTGGGGCTTGGCAATGGCACTTCTGCAAAGGTCAGAAGGTGCTTTTGGGAGCCATGAGCTGCCCAGCCTGTGGGTCCCTCACCAGCACGCTCCTTGCAGCATATCAGGGATGCTGATGGTGTGGTGCTGGCGAGGAGGAAGGCAGGTACCAGGGCAGGGGGAGTCAAAGCGACCAGAAGTGACCGGGATGGGAATGGAAAGGGGAGGGTGAGCTTTGGATGAGCAGCGGTGAGTCAATGGGAACCAAGGGACCAGGGAAATGACCACGGGCCACGGAAAGGAGAGGTGGTTCGAAGGGGTGAATCAGTGGGACCAGCTGGTGAGTCAATGGGAAAGGAGGGAGCTAATGGGCTGATGGGCAGCAGGTGTCTGTCGGGCTTAAAAAGAAGCAGGAGGAGCCCCTAGGATTGAACCAGCTCTGCTCAGGCTGCTCTTCTTAGAGGACCTCTGGAGAATGCTGTCTGCAGGTACTGATGTAGCCGATAACAGGCAGGAACGTGCTGCGCAGCACACACACACACATGGCATTTTTTTTGCTGGTGCAGGTCTTGCCTCACCTTCTAATTGAGATGCTGTTATGCCCCAGGCGCTGCTGCTGCTGCGTGTGCCTGGCACCTGGGGCTTACTCATATGTGCAGTATGTTCTCATGGGAGGCACAGCCATTTGCTCTGGCCCGAGCTGAGCTAAGCTAGAAAGGGAAGCCAAGGGGGATTTTTATGCCTAATTTTGTGGCAGGTACTAAAAAGGCTCCTGTTGTGCTGTGTCACAGAGCAAGGAAGATGCTCCCTGTTCGGAGCAATGCCTGGCTTGCAGCTGCTCGCTCTGTGCAACTCGGAGCATCCTGCAAATGGCCCTGACCTCTGCAAACTGCAGTCTTAGCGTGTGTCCTGGCTCTGAGGGTTACCCTGGGGGGGGGGGTGCATGCCCTTGCCTTTGCAAACTGCCCCCTGCTCAGCCTCTGGGCCAGCTCCAGGGCTCAGCCCTGCCAAGGAACTGGCTGTGGGGCTGGGGCTCTGCCAGATCTGGCTGGGCACAGGCTCCCCTCTGCTGCTGGCTCCTCTGCTGCTGCGGTACTGGGGATACTGGTGGTGTAAAGAGGGGTAGGTGGAAAGGTGGGGGCGGGGGGGGGCCTGGCTGGCTTGCTGTGTGTTGGGGGGGGTCTTAGGCTGTTTTCCCTTTTGTTTTGCAGCTGGTTGGGGTGTAGGGGCAGATGCTCTGGTAGCCCTGTCAGTGTGGGGGGAACAGTAAATAGGGGTAACCTTGGGGTCCCCTTCAGAGCCAGGGTGCTGAGGGTCTGGGAGCAAGGGGGAAGCTGGAAAAACTTTCTGGAAAAGGTACCCATGCTCAGGAGTTCCCCCTGACCATGGGTGCCTGTGGGAAGCAGACTTGCTTTCCTCCAGCCCACAAAACAGCTTCGGGGGGGGTCTGGGGCCACCCTCTGCATGGAGCTGTGATGGGGGCTCAGGGCTTCCCAGGAAAGCACTATTGCTGGGACTCAGCTGAGCTCATTAAACCTGTATGAGCCCCCTGTGGCAGACCAGTTAAACCCATTTAAGGAAGGGTTAAGCCAGTTTAGTGTGATTTGGTAGTCTATTGATGCGAAGGTTAATCTGGTATAAGTGCATCGACATTGGGGATTTGGACTGATTTAACCAATCTGTCTCCCTGTTTTGTCCATATGACTTAACGAAGGGTCCAGCCTGTGCTCCCCTTCATCTTGGGCTGCAGAGAGCCACTAAAAGAAGGAGAAAATAAACTGGGGACTGAAGGGAAGAGCCACATGCAGGCTGAATCTGAAACGGTGCTATTTATAGACATCCCTGCTCAGCTGGCCTAAATACCACATGGGTCCCTGTGCCTGGCTGGCTGGGGGGAGCAGCAGGGTGGGCAGTGGGTGGGTGAAGCAGCTGGGTCCCGCCAGCCTGTTGCACCTTGATGGGATGATTCGTGGGGCCAGGCTCAGCCTGACCTGAGTCAGAGCAGAAGATGCTTCTTCCTCATCCCCAGCTCCTCATTAACGTGCTGCCCCAGGGCTTTCCCACGAGCATCACCCAGTCCGGCTGGTGAGATGTCAAGTACTGGGAATGGGTGTTTGTTTATTTTTTTTGCTGTCATCTCTAAAGGGCTGTAATCACAATTAGGGCATCCACGAGGCACGGGGCAGAGACGCACCTTCTTGCCAGGGTGCAGTGTCCGGGAGAAGAGGAGAAAGGAGGGAGGAAAGGTGAAAGCGCCTGGCTGGGGTAGGTGACCCCTCTGTAACCCGGTCCCTGTGCCATACCCTGCCCACGCAGAGTCCCTGCGGGGAGCACGGGTGGCAGGTTGAGCAGAGGCCACACCTGAGGGTTTCTCAATGCTTTACCTCCGTGCTGATGTTGCGCGTTTGCAGCTTAGTGGCTTCCCCTGACTTTGGGAGCCGGGGAGGGTCCTTCATGCTGGTGCTAGAGGCAGAAATTGAGAGAGGTGTTGAGCAGTGGGCTGCGGCAGCCTCTCGGCAAGCGTGGGAATGGAGGGATGCAAACAGGAGCTAATTGCATTAGACAGTGCCCTGGTGAGCAACAGGCTCGGCTGCGTGTGTGCCAGCACCGCTGGGATGCGGGATCTGCCAAGCTGCGGAGCTGCTGGCGCTGAAGGAAAGGAGGGCTCCTGCGCAGCTCTGCGCCTGCCTTGTGACTGCGAAATGTATGCGCTTAATATAGGCCAAATGAAAACATTCTTCCTAAAATAGAAGACCTTCCCCGGCAAGAGCTGCGGCTCTGGCAGGAGCAGTCACAAGGTGCCTGCCGTGGCAGGGTGGGCTCTGGCAGGTGTGGTTGTGCAACGCTGCACATCCAGCCTGTGAGTGTGCAACCCACCAGCTCCCAGCGATACCGGCCACCAAGGTCACCTCCCTCGGGCTCTGCTCCTGAAGCTGCTGTGCAGACTGCAGCTGCCTGGTGACCCTTCCCAAAACTGTGCCAGCTGGCTCCAAGGGTGCCAAGAATCCTGCTCCGGGAGAGGAGTTCGTGGATGGGGCGAACGCCCACGGGGTTTGGATGGGATGCGGGGGCGGGTGGCCCCATCCCTGAGCCGTGCAACACCATGGGTGAAGGTGCCGCTGTGTCTCGTATGCTATGCAGACGTGCCAGGGCAAGCGCTTGGGCTCAGGGCTGTGTCGGATGCTGCAGGGGCTGAAACGTGTTCCTGCTCGTGGTGCTGCTGCAGCTGAGGTTTGGGATGGGAGCGGGCTGGCAGGAGAAGGGGTGATCCCCATGTGCTGCAATGCAGGGGTGGCTCTGTGGGCTGCTGCCAGGCTTGGGGGGGACTGCACCCAACTATGTGCTTATTGCCTGGCAAATATTGAATATTCCTCCCTTCCTGAGTGCTCCTGTGATGCCCAGCTAAGGCAAAGGGGCTGATGCTCAGGGGGGTCCGCTGCCAAGGAAGGCTTTGGGGGCTCACAGCAGCCCTGCGTCTGCGCTGGTGCTCGGTTTGTGCTGCACTGCATCTTCTCCTGCTGGGATGCGAGTGCAGGAGCCTGCAAGATGCTAGCAGCTCCAAAGGGCAAAAAGCATTGTGCATCCCTTCCCTGATCCCACAGAGATTCCTGTTCAGAGGGTGCTGAAGGTCTAAACCCCCTTTGGGGTTCTGACCCTTCCCCCTCGGTCACTCAGGACCTTCTCCACTGCTGGTGGTGACAGTGGCAGTGTTTAATCCAGCTTGACTGGACACAGCTGCCTGCTAGCAAAATGGGGCAGGCAGGGGTGAGAGTTCAGACCCAGGGCTTTGGCAGGTAAAAAGAGAAAAGCTAAAAATCCTTCTCTGTTAATCTCTCAGGCTGCACCACGGATCTCCACCTGGTGTTTTGCAAAATGCAAAACTCTGCTGTTTCAGTCTGCAGGCTCACGAGGGTCTGGTTGGGAGAGGTGAATGCAACCACATTGCTCTGTATTTTGCCCCAGCATCTTATTAATGCTGTAGAGACACAGAAATATAGGCTCAGCTATTGAACTCTTGCACTTGTATGATCCAGGTAGTGATATAATCTGTCTCCCCGGAGCAGGTTCAGATTCATCTTACTCCAGTAACACACACAAGGGCTGCTGCTGCTGCTGCTGGGCAGTTAGCTGAGGGCAGCTTTGTTTTCTGCAGTGACAACCTGGGTCTTTAACACCTGATCCTTATGTGGCTCTAGACAGACCCAGGAAAACTGGAGACCACCTGAGCCAAATAAAGCTGTCACATCCCCTAAATCCACTTAACTCTTCCCAGAACCTTAAAATCTCCCAAGAAGGAGAGCTGGCCCCACAAATCAGTGCAGATGCATATTTATGGTGTGTTCTGGGACAAGGGCTTTTTTAATTCACAAAGCTCTTGCCCTGTGGATTGGCTGGGGCAAGGTGAAGATGACCTTGTGGTTGTTCACTTGAAGCTGGGAATAAAATTCTTAGCCATGCAGAGAGGGAAATGTGAGGACAGCCTATGAAGAGGTGAGATAAGAGGGACAGAGTGGCCAGGACATAGCTGAAGGTGTAGCAGGTTATGAATGGGGAGAAAGCATGTGGTTTTCTGTTTCCTCTGCTGATTGCTACGGAAAAAATATCTGAAAAATGGGCTTCCTGCAAGACAAAGATTGAGGGAATTCCCCTGGCTGCCAAGGCTCTGCCAAGTCCTTTCAACAGGTTTGCTGCTGGGTATCAACAGCATAAATACTTTTTTTTTCAGCTGTTGTTCAGACTGTAAGAATTGGTTTCTATGAGTTTCTTGGGTGCTTTCCTCATGGGACCCTCTGTGGCATCATCATGGGGAAACTGAGGCAGAGAGGAGCCCAAATCAGAGGAAAATGCTGGACCTTGAAGGAAGAGCTGAGCTCTTTTTGCAGCAGCTGGGCTGGACTAAGGCTTGGGGGTCGTGGCTAGGAGTGCAAGGAGCAGATTTATTGCCTAGAAATGCCTTTGCTCATGCAAAGCAAAATAAACCCTTGTTTTCATGAGTATTAGGGCGAAGCAACAGTCTTGGCTCTGTGGCAAGAAAGGGATAGAGTTTCTAATGGACTTTAGTGGTATGCTATAACTTTGCTGCAGCCTGAAACAAACTGGGGGGGGGGATGGGGGATGGACGGACCTACAGTGCCAGGCTCCCTGTGTCCTGGGACTGGGGAAACTCAAACCCAGTGATGGGTCCCTGCTCTGCCCCTGCAGGCAATTAATGTCTGGGGAGAGCCGAGGTCGCTTAATGAAATGGGATGGAGGTAAACCTAGATTCCATGAAATAAAATAGCTATTTATGGTGCAAGGACTTTGTTTCTTCTGACTTCACCCAGTACTATGAAGTGGATTATAAATGGCACTGGTTAATCTTAAACTAACATCAACAGGAAGCCAGTGGCTCGGGTGGGAAATTCCAAAGCTCACAAACACTATGTTTTGGGCCCATGTCAGAATAAAAAGCTTGTCTCTTATGAACATTTATGGGGAAATTCTGACCTGGAAACACTTGTTTTGTGTTAAAGCCCAGCATTAAGGAAACAAACTGCAAGAGGGCTGGAGGGAGATGCATGCATGTGAAAGTTTTGAGAGCCTGTCAGATTCAGCTGATGTCCATGGGGTTCCTTGAAATGCTTTGATTTTTGGTTGAGCTGTGTCCTAATGCTTTCAATGGCTTCTGGCAAATATTTTAGGACCTTGGTAGCAGCTTATGGGGCTACGGGAGAGTGTCAAGAAGTGGGCTGCGACGGTGTGATGTTGTGGGCTGGGGGGCTCAGCAGCACCCAGATGGGCTGCTGCCTCCTCTGCAACAAGCTACCTTCTTTCCTCTGCAAGCACTGGTTTTGTGGCCTCATGTATCAGCTGATGTGTGTAACTTGGCTCCCAACACGGGTGCTTTGGCTTTCACGTGTGCTTTGTTGCAGTTGCTAAAGTAAGCCTGAGACTTCTCCCTTCCTTCCCTGCCTTAAGGTAGTTTCCTTTTATTAAGAGCCTTTTCATCTTTAGTATTAATAGAAAATTATGATTTCCTTACCTATATCTTAGCTTTGCCAACTGTGAAAGGCTTTCAAGTAGCTCTTGGACCTGACTTGGTTTGCTGGAAATATATATATTGCATTTGTATCTCCTCCCAATGAACTGAAGTGATAGTGGGACTGCAGCATGTGTAGGCAGCACTTTGCTTCCTTGGGCTTCACATCATTGCTTCTCTCATCTGATTAACCAAACAAATCTATCCAAAACCCACTAGTTGGACTTGGTGCCTTTGAAAGATTTGTTTTTCTTCCCAAATATCAGTTCCTGCTGGCAGTCAGGAACTTCCCAGTCCTGTGACCCAGGGCTGTGCAAGAAAGGCATGGGGAAAGGCAGGGAGCACAGCCCATGTGGCTCCATGCCAGGGCTGTTTCAAGCCATCCTCCAAATTAAGAGTGGCTTAAAAGCAATTCCTTCCTCTCCTTCCGCTGGGGTTTGGAGGAAAGAGAGGCCAGAGTGAGCTGAGGTGTTACATGTGCAGAGATGCAGTGCATAGTCTGAGCACAGTTAAATTACTGGGGTCGTGCTTGGTGCCCGATAAGGCAGACCCATGCCTGGTCTGCACAGAAATGATAAAACTGAGAAGCAGGAGGGGGTTTACAGTAGTGTTTTCAATAATGGCTTTGCAAAAAAAGAAAAAAAAAAGACAAACCCCACCACTGTGAAGCATCTGTTTGTAAATGGAGAGCAGTATCTCATTCTTGAGTGGGGGGGGGGAAATCCTGGACGAACATATTTTCCCCAGCAATGAGCTGCATAGCCACAGCACTGTACTGGGAGGCTTCCCAGCAGCTGGAAGGACGAGATTCCTGTGGTCCTGCACTGCTTAGTCAGGAGAGGTGACATGCAAACACGCTGGGGTTGCTGGGAGAGGAGGTTGGCTCCTGTTCAGTACCTGGCTTGACACCACCAGATGTGTGTTTCTCCCATGGGAGGATCCTTCTCCGGAGAGGAGGCTGCTCCGTGCGGGCTCTCAGGCATGTGATTTATTGGTTCTCCCTGGCTGCGAGAGCTCCAGGCGCAGGCAGACCAGAGGAGATGGATGCTGGGGGAAATTACCCATCTCCTGTGAGGGTTTGCCAGGCCTGGAGTGTTTGTGTAGGCAGGGTTGTGCTGGGGCAGGTGTGTTATGGTCTGGTAGCAAAGCCAGCAGCGCTGCCAGCTCGTGAGTCACCCTGTCCTGTGCATGTGTCTAAAAACCAAATAATCCGGTGGCTTTGTGCCCCTCAGGAGCCTGTCTGACCTTGCGGGAGCACAGCACAGGAGCTGTTGTCTGGCTCTGGCAGAGTAACTTTCCCATCCATTTTGTCCCCCGGTGATATGGGTTTGCTGCACGGGCTTCCTGCTGCCTTTGCAACTCCTGAGCAGGAGAAATAGGATCTTTGTAATTACTCTGCAAATAGCTTTTAGAAAGAAAGCCATAGTTTGTCTTGCACAGGATGCTGTGAGAGAGCTTGCTAATCTGATGGGGTTTTCTTCCAGAGCATTCCCGGGGGATCCCTCTGCACCTTGTCTGTTGGCAAACCCTTTTGTGCTGATCCCATTTGGTGACAATCCTCTCAGGAGGTCTCCAGATGGAGGTGTTGCCTCTGTGTGAAGGGCTTCTCTCTGCTTCTAGGCATAAAATAAAATGGCCCTGTTCAGAGTCCTGTTTCTGGCTTTTGCTGTTATTTGGGCAACCTCTGCAAAGTGGTTACCCAAACTAACCACTGCAAACTTACTGCAGGAACCAACTGGAGCCAGTTACTGCAAAGTACCGGTGTTCCTCTGCTGCCCTGGGACAGACCCGGGGGTCTGAGCTGCCAGGACTGCACCAATGCAAGCCTTGTGTCAGCTTCACTGCTTTCATGCTTGAATAAACAGTGAAAATGGACGGGTTTACCGTGGTGAGAGTCACTTTGGCAGGAAGAGTCCCTTGTCCATGTCTACAGCTCTACCAGTGTCCGCGTCCCTGTGTCTGTCCTAGTCAAAGCCACTGTCCCTTCACCTGCCACCCTCTTCCAAGCTTTTAGCTGAGCTGTCAGCTTTTCAAGGGAAGTCGTTCTTTTCTAAGAAATCCCCCTTTCCATGGTGGAGAGTCTCTGGGCAGCTGTAATGATTAACAGTCCTGGGGCTGCAATCCCCTGTGTGGCTCCCCTGGGACCCCAGATTATCACAACCCCCCCCCAGCTTGTGATAGCATGTGAGGATGTAAACCCCATTTTGGTGATCCTGACTTATGCAAACCAGTGCTCCTGACTCTGATGGGAAAAGCATTACTCACGTGAGCCTGTTTGCAGGATCAGAGCTCTAATTATGGGGTTTGCCCATCTCATAGCATGGGAACCAGAGCCATTAGCCCCTAAACCTCCAGATCATTCCCAATATATTAATGTTTCTAATTAGTTAAGCCTGATGCCTTTTCTCTCTGTAATGACAGTGGCGCTAGTACTTACTCGTGTTCGCTCTGCGTGCCGGTACTTCATTATATAATGATACAGTATGTGTTCTAATACCTATTCCCAACTGACAGTGGGTTTTTTGCATATGCCTCATCCAGAACTGATTAGGCAATGGAGAAGACAGGCTAGTGCAAATAAATGTTTGGGTTGCATCCTTTCTAATTAGCTGGGAAGTTGCTAGTGCAGAGGGGAATTAGGACCAGGTGAGGACCCAGAGCCGGTGGGTCAGTTGAAGAAGGGTGCTGTGGGATGAAAACCCATTGCCTGGTTTTGTGCTTCTTTTAGGGGACGAACTGCCCCTTCTCCGGGCTGTGTTTTCATCCCCAGTCCTTTCTTCCCTTCCCTCCAGGGAAACCATCTCCACGGCAACCTCAAACCTCCAGGCTCTGCCTCAGAGCTGCTCGCCCATCCCCAGGACCCGGTGGGTAAGTGCCTCGGCAGGGCCGGCCACCGTGGTCCGGGCCACCGGGTCCATCAGGCTGCTGCAGGCACCTCGCCGCAGCCCAGGGAGGTGAGGGGTGTGGGTACCTAAACCTCATACCCCGGCTCCCCTCATCCTGGGGGCTTGGCTCATGCTTCGTACGGACTTAAAAATGGGTGGTCGTGGCTGTCCTCCTGCAGGAAAAGCTCTGCCCTGGTTCTGGAGAGGGTGGCTGGGTTCAAGGGGGCTGGTCTTCTGCAGGGGCTCTGCCTGGGGTCAGGGATGTGTTGGTCAGCGTGTCACGGCTGGTTGTGCATCCATCAGTAATGGTCTTGGTTAGACCGTTAGCCTGATAGCAATTTTTCATCTTTTCCATCACATTAGAGTCCTAGGGAGAGCAGCAGGGCCAGCACTGGTGGTGATCATGGCTGTGCTGGGCTGCCCAGTTTGTGATATCATATGTGCACATCCCTGGTGCCATGCGGGAGGGTGGGAATGCGCCGTCCTTGTAGGTGGGCAGAAATGGGTCCTCTAAGATGTAGGATCTTGCTGTAAGCCCGCTGGGGACTTGGTATTCCCTGGCACGGGGCAGCAGCAGGAAACACAGTTCATTTCTGGCATGGTTGGGATTAATGATGTGGAACTGGTGGAAGTGGAAAAAAAAAATGACGTGTAAGGCTGGGTGTGCTTTGCCTGGAGCTGGTTTCTGGGAGGGGGGGGCTGAACTGGAGCATGGTGGTGGGGATGCTGTGGGTGCTTGCAGGTGCTGGGGGAGCGGTGCTGGGTCACAGCTCTGCCTGTGGGACTGACCCTCTCTGTCCCTTGGTCTCTGCAGGGCAGGATGAAGCTGCTGGGTGCTGTGTTGCTGGCTGCCAGCCTGCTTGGCACTGCTGCCCGGGAGGAGCAGTCCCCCTGGCCAGATGACCCTTTGCGGACCTGCTTCTTCCAGATGCTCAGCGGTGTGGACGGTGAATTCTGCAGGTGAGTGACACCCTCTTGTCTCCTTTCTGAACTGCACCAGCCCTGGGTGGCCAGTCATGTGCTGCCCTTGCATGTCACCTCCTGGGACAGTTAATTCCAGTATCCCTTTTGCCAGGGCTATAAATATTAGTTGCTTTCTTCCTTTTGCCAGGAATCTGGGCCAGAGCAAAGCCAAGCAGTGCCTACATGCACTGCAAGCTGAGATCTTGGTGTCTCTGGGCACCTCCAGTTGTTCCTTGGTCCATTTTGCAAGGTTTTTGAAGCAACTTCCAGAATCAGAGATGACAAATGTTTTCTGCAGAAAGTCTCAGAGGAAGGGGGCTACTTTTGGTGAAGGAAAGTGCTAGAACAGGTCATCCCACAGACCTCAAAGCTCATCCTGCAGAGATGTTAATGCTTGAGGTGTGGGCATGGGAAGAGGAGGAAGCCTTAGGGAGCTTCTCCTGGAGCTGCTAACAGGCAGTTTGCTGCTGTACCAGTTGGGGGCCCCAGCTGAACAGTCACCAAATGCCCCCCTTATCAAGTGTTTTAATACTGAAGCTCCTTGCCTTAAACTCTTGCTGCTGGAGATGGGAGGCAGGGCTGGGTGAGCAGAGGCACACATGCCCCTTGCCTTTGGGGGCTTCTTAATATCCCACACTGCTGGGAGCTTCTGCATCAAAAACATCCTTTCTGCTACTTAGTTAACCAAAATGCTCTCTAAGTGTGAGCAACTTAAGCTTCTAGATTAAGGCAAGTGGGGACTTCACTTGGACCCAGCTTCCTCCCACAAACCATGAGTAGCAGCACCTTACTTTCAACTCTCAGCTTCCTCTGTGCAAGCCCCGTGCCGGTGCGGGCATTTGCTCAGCAGCTTCTCGGGCTGCAGGATTTAAGGGTGACTCCTGTGAGGGTCATGTCGGTGGCAGCTAATCTTCAGGGTGGCCTTGAGACCTGCTAGCCACACGCTGCGGTGACCTGACAGCTTGCCCTGGTGGCCCCTTTCTCTGTTAGATAATGCAGAAGGGGAAAGCACTCTGTGCAGAAGTCAGAGCTGGAGATATCTGACCTGTTATTGCTCTACCAGTGCTAAAATACAGAGGAGACTTCTCCCTGCTTTCATATCGCGAGTGGGAGAAGGGGGTTCAGAGTTCAAATGGCTTGTCCAAGGCCGAGGGGGAATAGGGGTAACTTTGCTCTCCGAGCCTTAGATTAACCCATGCGGGCCATGATTTTTAAAGACTATTAAAAAAATCCTGGAAATAATCTGAGCGTTGTGCTGAGGCATAGTGAATGTTTAAAGTCTTGCTGCTGCTTTGGAGAGGGAGTACACCCCATGGCTATGTTACAGCATGGGAGGGTGCTTATCCTGGTGTACAAGGTGCCCAGCAAGTTGGATCCTGCATCTCCTGCCCAGCATTGCAATCGTAGCTCAAGCCTGGCTGGCAAGTGGCACCAATTCCCATCCCCTGGCACCAATTCCCATCCCCTGGATGGTGTGGTCCTACCCTACAAGCTCTTCTCTCCCCCTTTTTTCTCCCCAGGGGGGATCTAGAAATTATCTACCCGGAGCTGGGTGACGTGGGCTGCACTTACATCCCCAAGTGCCACCAGTACCGGCGGCGGATCAGCAGGGAATGGGGCAGCCCCCGCGTTCGGTACCCCCAGGCTGAGAAGGTGAGTCCCGAGTCGCATCGCTCAGGGGTAGCTGCCTCTTCTCTGTGCTAATTAAAGGTGTAGCCAGCTTGCAGGGGAGGAATTTGCTGGGAAAGGATTGCTTACACACGTGCGCGCTTGTACTTTGAGCTTGGCCTTGACACCCTGGCTGGGAGCTGGGCCAGGCAGGGACACCCAGTACCCACGCTTTGGGTGCTGGGGACGGCCCGGGGGGTTGTTCACCCTGTGTCATGTGCTGCTTAGCACCGCTGTCCCCCGGCCAAATTGCTATCAGCTACTCGAGTTGTGCTTGTTAAACTTTTGCCTGCAATCAGGGTGACTTTCTAATGTGTGGTGTGGTTTTTTTTTTCTTTCCTCCATGCTTCCCCATTGTTTCAGGGGTTTGGTCTGAGGCTGAGCTGTGGGTAAACTGGATCTCCATAAATGTTGTGGGGTTTTGGGTTTTTTGGTTTTTTTTTCCCTACATTGTTGCAGAAATGGCTACAAAATTTGCATGCATAGATGTTTTTAAATATTTTTTTTTTGCAATTGCTTGTAAACTTTTTAAAGCAAACCCACGCTTTGCCTGGGTGTTTACATCCCTAGCTGGCTCTCGCAGAAACCGGATTAATGAACCCGATGAGGTCCCGCGCAGTGCAGGGGCTGCAGGGTTTGTAATGCGGGGTTGGTGGGGGGTGGTAACGGGGTGGGTGGG
>NW_010972598.1:12467325-12544164 GCF_000737465.1 Haliaeetus leucocephalus | reverse complement strand
CCCTGCTGGGTGCCCCCCCCCTTTTCCCGGAGCTGCGGTTCCCGCTCGCTGCCGCCGGGGGGCAGCATTGAACTTCCCGAGTCCCGGCACTGGGAGCACTGGGAGATGCTGGGCACCCTCCTGGGTGCTCCCCCCCTGCCAGTTCGGGGGGGGGGGGTACCTTGGGTAGGAGAGGAGAAGGAGGACAAGTGGGGTGTTGTGTGGGGGTCTTTGCTGGGTGTCAGGGTGGCATCCCGCACCCTGCGGTGTCCTGCTGGGACCTGCCCAGTTTGGGGACCACGGCCCTTCGGAGGATGCGGTGGCATCAGCTTGGAGGGGAGACCTTGTCCCCAAATTCTCGGGGTGATCCTTGTCAGCACCCCAATAACTGCCATGTGCGGTTCTCCCCCCCCATTAGCTCCAACCCTGGCAGCTGCGGACGCTGCAGCCGTAGCTAATAAGGGAGAAACTCGGCTCTTGTGCATCTTGGCTTTTCCTTGATGTGTTAAGAATCAGTTTTTCTGGCTGCTTCATTGCCGTCTGGAAAGTCTCTTCCCCCTGTTGATCACATGGTTTGAAGTATAACTTTCTCTTAAAGATGTCTGATTCTTCCAAAAAAAATCATCTTCCCTGGCAGAGGATGCCATACATAAAATCATCTATTGCTTGTGCATTGCTTTCCAGTAGTTTGAAATCTCCCAGGCATGTAGGCAGTTGTTTTTCTTTTTATTTTTGTCCTGGAAAGCAAACCACGGCAGAGAGAAGGGAAGGGACTTGGCTGTGGTGATACCGGTGGGTGCTGCTTTGTCCAGTAAACGATGCTGCCCGCTGTGGGGAGGATTTGGGGGATAAGCAGAGCCAGACCCTTGCCTGGCTCTGCTGGGGGGATGCAGGCTTTGCACTTTGAACCTGAAAACAAGAGCAGACGAGTGAACCTGCCGAGGCTGGGCTTGGGAGCTGGCTACGTGTGTCGCTTGTGCACTTTTATTTTGGGATGGGATGCCAGCTGTGGCACTGGGGGGTGGGCAGGTCCCCGGGGAGCCCGTCGCCGTGGGGTCTGCAGCTCCTGCTGGCATCAGGGCTGGCTGATGGCTCATCTCCGCTGGCGGATTTGGCACCGTTTCTTTCCAAGACAACTCGGCACATCTTGCGCTGAGGCGGCATCTGAGGACACGGGCCTCGCCGCTTCCCTTGGTTTGCGTTTATTCTCTCCCCTGGCCTTCGCCAGAAACACCTCCCCAGCTCCACAGCCGGGAGGCTACCAGCTTTTGCAGCGTGCAAACTGGTGATTTCAACTGGGGCAAGGGGCTGGATGGCCTTAAATTGGTTGCAGAGAACTGGCTCCAAATTACCTTGGGCTTTCTCTATAGGAATATATATGTATTTCTCACTCCTGAACCTATAAGGATGCTTTGGGAATAATCTTTTTCCCAAAAAAATCACCCCAAAGTGAGTGGTAACAAGAGTTGCCTCATTCTGTGCTGGGGCCCGAGGTGCGCACAGGCAACAGGATTGCTTTTTATTGTTTATGATGGGATTTCTAAGGTCAGGAAACTGGATTATTTTTTTATTCCCAAGTGAGAATGGGAAACCTCACTTTGCTAAAGTTATCTCCACCTATACATGACGCTTCTCAGCACAGCAGGGTGCTAAGGCCCTGCCGAGGCTCGGGGATCTCGTGGATGGAGTGGTGAGAGATGGGCTGGGTAAAGGGCTGGCTATACTTTTTCTGTCAAAATCGGTGGCAGAAATACTCAGGGTTTGAGTATGAAAACTTGTGTAGGAAGTGTCTGCTTTCTGTGGAACACTTTGTCTCTTCAAGAAAAACAACCACCAAAAAAGCCAAATGCGGAGTGTTTGTTTTTATCTCCAGAAATATTTATCAGTTTTCTGAGCAGGGGGGACGGGATATTTCCCATCCTTGTTCCAGATACTGGTAACGGGTCTGGCAGGGGCCACATTTCACCCTGTCTGTGCCCAAGGTCTCTGCTCGCAGCCTCGATGCTCCTTGGTGAAGGCGATGTCAATGTGTTTGTGGGTGAAGGTCCTTAAAGTGTGGCGGCATCTTGCAAAGCTGAGCTTTGATAGGCATCTACCGCTGCTTGGCCTGGGGGACTTTAATACATCATCTGGTGTGTGTTTATAGGGTTTTTAATATCCATTGATGCTTATCCACTTCAGGCACTGGGGCATTGCAGCCTGGCAGCCAGCTTTATCAAACATCACTCTTACTTCCCCAAAGACCCATTTTTGACTACTTTGGTGCAACAAAGGCAGCCGTTAGATCTGGCTGCTATCGCTGCAAGCAGGCAAAGGAATAAGAGATGCATTGCCAGACACAGGAGGCCGGAGACTGATGGTTTGGGTACCCTGGAAACCCTTTAAGTGCTCAGCACAGATATGCAAACCTGCTGCATGCATGGCTTGGGCACGTGGGGAGCATCTGTCCCCCAGCCCTGTGCTGGAGCAGAGCAGCAAGTTGGTCCATCCTGGTGTTGCGGAGGTCTGGGTGGGTGTGGGATGCCGCCCTGCAATGCTGAGGATGCTCGGTCCTTGCTGGGAGACCCCTCTGAGCATCAGATAACTTGGTCTGCAGACATCCCGTGCAGCCTTTGCATACCAAATGCAGCCGTTAAAGTATCTGTCGGCATCTTCCCAAAAACCCTGGCAGAGGAGCTGCTGCCAGGCCCTTTCCCAGGCTGAGGAGGAAGCAGGAGCAGTGGAGAACATCTGGAAAGATGGGAAATGCACCCTCCTTGTCCTGCCTCAATATTGCTTTGCTCAACCAAAAATAAATTGGAAAAGAAAATTGGACATTGCATCAATTTGGGGCAAGTTTATAAATTCTGCAGCTAAGCAATCCCAATAGAAAATGATAGATCGCCAGTGAGCACGCAGCCCCTGCCGTGATGTATAGTCGCATTAGCCGAAACGCCGTTACATGATTCTGTTTTATTACCACTGTTGGTGGCAGACAGAAAAACAGATTACGCTTGAGATCAAATCGATAGGAACTTTATTTACTGGCCTTTTAAAAACATATTTCTGCACTTTATAAAAACATACGGTAGATGCTATTGATAGAACTTGTCTGCTTGTTAAAAAGCAATTTACCTGCCGCGATGTTCTCAAGTTGCAGTTTACGGCACTACCTTTTACCTGCTCTTCCAGATTCATTTTCATCACAGGGTTTGACAACTTCCTTTAGAAGTTTTTTCAGGCTGTGCCATTGCCCCTTTAGGCTGGGGGTAAGGGGTAGGACTTGCTCTCTAGCCGAGGGGCTGGATGTCTCAAAGTGCTTTTCTCAGGGTTCCTACCCCAAACTGAACTTTTTTTAAACTTAAATGGTTTTTGTAAGAACCCTCTCCTGTCCAAACCAGTCTGAGAAGACAGCTTGCGCATCTATGAGCTACAGCTTCTTTCTGCAGCTGTACAGCTCGCCACCTTTCCTCTGCTCTTTTAAGAATTGTACATTTTCATAGTATCTTATTTAAAACCATCCCCACGGCAGAATGAGCTGGAGCTGAAAAGACAGCTGGAAAAGCCCCCCCAGCCATGCAAACCATGATGCCTTCACGGGTCACATCAGGCTTAATGCAGCAGTGGCCGCGTGTGCTCTTTGTGCCTAAACCTGTAACCAGCACCTTGGGGTCCACTTGCTGGTTACGCCGTGGCCTTGGCCCTGACTCTTCCCCCTTTTGTGAACACTTGGTGGCCTGGTTGGGGACAGCCCTGATTTATAAAGGCTTCTGTGCTCTAGGGTCTGGGGCTCGTTATTTGGAAAATTACTTGTATGAGGAAATTCATTAGCTTTTAACAAAAGGAGGAGAAGGTCTGCTTAATCTCCTAATTGGGATGTGCTCTAGTTGTGTCAGGCGGTGATTTGCAGCTGGCTGCAAGAGAGGGCTTTTGAGTGGCACTCAGGTTAAATTCAAGACTCATTAAAGAAGATGGTTTTACGCAGAAGATTCCTGACAGTTTGTGTATCCTCGTTGGCTCGTGGAACTGTCTGGGGTTAAGGAGCCACCAGTATGTTTTTTTCTCAGTCCTGTCTGGGCTACTTAAAAAACAATGGCCCAACATTCCTTCCTGATGCTGTCAGCCAGATATTATGGGGATTAGCCCAAGCCCCTGGTGATGAACCCCTCCCTTTTGCCCTGCTGGAGCTGATGCTGGTTTGGGTTCCCATGCCCTGGGACCGCGCCGTGGCATACCAGCATCCCTGACTTCAGAGCACTGCCAGCCCAGCGGCTCCCCAGCGCCTGGGCTCGTCCCGGTTTTGCAGCGACTTCTGAGCAGAGGGGTTGGTGCAAGGCCTGCGAGCTACCAAAAAGCCTCTTTTGAGGGCTTAAGTGTGGGGTGTTAAAGAAAAAAAGAAAAAAAATTCCTGCAGGCTCTTCTGTGCTGCATCAGCCCTGTCCTCTGCTAACCCACCCCCAGGCAGGACCACGCGGGGTCTGGCACGCTGCAAACATCTCTGCTTTGGTCGAGGTTTGCATGGCAGAGCTAGTTTGGGATGCAATCCCCTCCACGCACCTCTGAGCAAAGCACTGCTTTACTTTCTGCGCCTCCTGGGCTGCGGGAGGGCTTCCCGGGACAGCATCCTTGATGGAAAGCACTGGAGAAGTGCAGGGTGTTATTCCGTGATGGGCCGTTGCCCCACCAGAGGGGACCGATGGGACAGCTGGTGCCACATGTGATGAGAGCCTCTTTCCATGAGCAATCTTGGCAGAAATGTCACTTCACATCTTTTTCATTACCTACACGTTTGCTGGACATTTAACCATCCTGGACAAATAACGTTCCCCTCCAGGCAGAAGGACAGGCTTCGGAGATGGCAAGAACCTACAGGTCATCAAGTCTGTCCTCGTCATTGCTTCTGTATTGGCATCCACACGTGTGCGGGACAGACACTTGTGCCTATTTCAACAGCAAAATGTTTGAAGCAGCTGATGATTTTACTTTGATCCCTGTAAACACTATACAGTAATCAAAGTTTAAGTTGCTTTGGATGAAATAATTGCTTAACAATCATATAAGACAAAGTGATTCAACAAATGACAATTAGGACTTGTGATATACAGAACAGATGCATTCAGTGTACCATATTATAATGTGCTAATACAAGATTGACAGCACAATAATAGGAGAGAACAGCCACTCAGCCTATAATTCGAAACCAAATGTGAGGCTGTCCACAGAGCTCAAATCCTAACAGGCTGTAAAATTAGAGGTAAGAAGGCACAAGTTTCACAAAGACTCATTAGCAGGTTGGCTGTGAATTTCCAAGGGGGTGGGGGGGCAGAAATTTCCTGCTGGAGAATTACTTGTAGGCTGCGATGCAAAGCGGGGAGAGAGGGAACCTCAACCTCCTCATGTCTATATGTTGGGAAGGGAGTAACCTCTACCTCCTTGGTCTCTCTCAAACAGGCTATAGCTGGTGCTGTTCCCCATTAAGACGCAGGTTTTGGAGTGGAGGGTTGCTCCTGGGCTGTGGCAGCATCCGTGTCCCGGTGCCAGGGGATCGGATGCATCAGACAGCGTTACTGTACAGCACGGATACGTGAACCAGACAGTGGTGTTAAGGACCAAATGAAATTAAGACTGATATGAACACGGAGGTCTAATGGGCGTTCCCCATGGGACTTGGGCACTTCCCAAGCCCTAAATGATACTGATGGGTGACAGGGGCACCCTTTAGCCCTGTCCATGGCAATTAAGGCAGCTGGCTTGTGCTTGCTCTTCTCTTTGGGTAAATCAAGAGATGGGGACATGTGCAGGAGTGGAGGCTGTCAATCTCTAATGCCCTGCGTGAGCGGGGAGCAGGCTGGTGTGTGCAGAGGCAGGAGCTGGGGTCTGCCCTCCCCAAACCCCCCCACGGGCTGGAGGCGCCGTGCGATGCGCTTGCTGCGTGTGCTGCTCTCTCTTTCTAGAGCTGCTTTGGAGCCAAAGAGATCAAAGGAGCTAATATTTTCAGCTCTGGTGACAAAACAGACTTCAGCTCATCTTGTACTTTACACACACTGTGCACTTATTCCACTAACATATAATTTTATCGTATTTTATTATTAAATAAACATGCCAGAAAATATACTTTTTGTGTGTGGGGGAGGATGAAAAGGTTTGGTAATTAAAACTTCTATCCATCAATGCTTAACTCCAAGAGATAATTGTGTTGCTTCTGCAGATGTATACTTTGTATTGAATCACCCAGTTTTGTGTTAAAATCAGAGCCGGCGCTCGTGTACGTGTGGAGCTGGGATGTGCCATGGGCTGTACGGGATCCCAGCGGGAATGTCCAGGGGAGCGTGTGATCGTGCACTGGCCAAGGAGTTGGAAATTCAGCTTTTTGTCTCAGTGGTGCCAGTTTAGTGCATGGGCAAGTCCCTGCCATCACAGAGCACCTTCATAACCACTTTGTTTTTAACCCATTAATCTGAAAGCTGTAGTGATGCACCCGTTGGGTAGGTTTGTTGTAAAGAAATAGGGTTTTTTTAATTTTTTTTTTTTTTATTGCAAAGCCAACCTGCATTGTAGAAGCAGATGACCCTATTGAAAAGAACCTAATTTTTTTTTTTCCCCCACCCCGTGTTTGGGATTTTCCTGGGATGCTCTGGGTGCTGGCCACAGCCTGCGCTGTCCTGTGATGGATGCTGGCGTGGGTGTCGGGCACTCGGGGTTTAAGAGCCTTAACTGGGGTGACACTAGAGAAAAGGCTGCAAAGCTCGGCCCTCCCTTTGTTTAAACTCCCTACCCGTTTTATTTTTGAGGAGGCCCTTAGGAAGTGCTGCCCCCACAAAATGTGAAGCTGGAGCTAGATGCCAAAGCCGGTCTGGGGTTTCAAAGTCAGATTCAACACCGTGGTCGATGGCAGATCAATGAGCCCTGAGGTGAGGTGTCACACTTACTGTATCTCCTGCCATCCCCAGGACCTGCCTTGATGTTTCAAAAGATATTAGCGGCATTTTGGGTGGGCAGGAGGGTTTATAGCAGGAGGCAGGCACCTCCGGATGCTCCTGCCACTTGTGCCTTGAAAATTGAGTTTGTGGGGTCTGAAATCACGTTTAATCAGGGGTTGAGCTGGGCACAGCTCTCCTGCACCCTCCTCAGCATCTCTGCGTGATGCTGGCACCAGCTCCACGGTGGGTTGGTACCCAGAGGGGAAAACATCCCTCCTGCCTCCCCGCCACTGCTGCATCTCGTTCGCTGTAATGAGGAGCGAACTCTCCTGGAACAGGGATGCTGTGCAAAGCTGGGCATGCTCCTGCCCCGCAGCTCCGGCCTTGGACCTTGTTGGGGCTGGGAAAGACTCCGGGGCTGGATTTGGCAGCGGGTCGGGTGTATTTGGTGTGTGGGGGTCTCTGCTCCCTCACCCTGCTCTTTGCAGAGGGGCCTGGGTGCAGCCAGGCTCTCGTGGGTCACGCTGGGATGTGTTGCTGAGCACGCGGATGAAAAAGCCGTGAAGGGTGCTGGTGGTTTTGATCCGGGAGGAGGGAGAGAGCCAGGAGGAAAGGAAAAAGCATCTCCTGTCCCCTCTCTGGCATCTGGGGGGGCTTGAGCCTGCTCTGGGCTCAATTTTGGCACTGGAGGTCATTGATGCCCTTCAGCCCATCGAGGCGCAGCCCTTGCCAGGTCCCTTTTCTGCAGGGAAACCCGCTCCGTCCTGCTTCCCTGCTCCGGCTGCGCTTCCCGAGCATCACCTCCCGCTTGGGACAACGTGCCAGGGAGCTCAGCCTCGCCGCCGGGCTCTGAGCCGCAGCATCCAGAGAAACCATCCCTGGGAGCCTTCCTCCCCTGCAGCATCTTCCCTGGTGCCTCCCCGCCAGCACAGGAGCTTTTCCCACAGCTGAGTAATTTTTCCCAATTTGGGGGTTCCTTCCTGCGCTGTAACAACCCCAAGCTCGCCTGCCTCTTTCCAGCTGCCAATCTGCGGCAGAAATTTCCCCCTTTTTCCTGGCGGAGAGGAGGGGGACGGGGGATCTCGGTTATACAAGCTGGGGTTGGGGCGACTATTTTGGATCCCTCCTTCCTGCCTCCAAATTGCAGCTTCGAATGTGACAAGTTACAAAACACTTGAGTCATTTCTCTCTCTCGCGCGCTGCCTTTTCCCCCACAAGGAGAAGCTTGTTCGGGTTTGGGTTGTTTTATACGGAGAAAAAAAAAAAAAAAAAAAAAAAAATGGGGGGAAAAGGCGGCTCCCTGCCTTCCCCCCCACCCGGGTGGCTGCGTGCAGCCCACACGCAGGGTAACTCTGAGCGGTGTTTATGTAAGCTGCTCATGTTCTGCTGAGCTGCAGCGAGAGCTGTTGTCAATTCAGAGGAAAACCCACGTCTGCCCACGTAGGATCTCCCGAGCAGGGTTGTGTAACGGGGAACCAGGCAGCCGCGCCGTGCCGGGGGGCTGCCGTGCGATGCCGGGGTAGGAGGGGGGGCTCGGGAGATCCTGCTTGGGGGATATCTTGGCTATCTGGGGGCAAAGGAGCGGAAAAAGTCCATAGTGCTGGGGAAAAAAAAAGTCCATCTGCTTGGATGTGCCGTGGGGAGAGGAGGCGGCTCGGGTACCCGCTGCCACCGCTGCATCTCCCGAGGGGTTTGGGGATGCTCGGGAGGTCCTGTCCCGGGCTGGCCCCACGGGTCGGCACGCGTGCGTCCGAGTGCTCGCAGCGTGTTTGAAACTAATCGAGTCATCGGGTGACTTCCAGCATCTCTCTTGCTTGGGGTCTTGGAAGCCAAGGGATTTTTCCGGTAGGTGAGATTCGGTGCCGGACTTGAGGAAAATATTTGCCATGTCTTCGGAGCCCCTCGATGGAGCGGGCGGCTTGATCCTGAGCTCGCTTGACCGGCGCGCTGCCCTCTCCGGCAGGCGAGCAAAGCCCATGTTTGCCACTGTCACCAGTGGTTTTGCACCGATGGCCTTAATATCTGGGGGGCGGTTTGCATCCATCGTTACAAAAAGGCTCCGCTATGCCCCTGTATGGGGAGGGGGCCGTGCATTATCATTTCAATGGTTCTTTACATAAATACGGAAGAAGAAGAAAAGCTGGTGGCTTGTGTTGCTCCCAGCCTCTGCGAAACACTATCTCGGTTATCGGATTTGAGTTCTTTGCAGCATTACATTTTTATACATATTTATTCATGCAGAACAGAGGCGCCGAGCGAGTCGCCCTGCCACAGGGCTGCTGGGTGCGCTGCTATACATAAGAATGCACCTTCATTTACATCCTCACTACTTCCCCACAATTGAACTATGTGGGTTATTTTTATTCCTCATGTGTATTTTTTTTTTAAAGTGGGGGAAGTGTAAGAGGAAAAAAAAAACCACCTCTAAATTCACTTTTTTTCCTTCTATTAAAATTTCCCCTCCTGAATTTTTATAAGCCATAGAAATGAGGTACATGAGTGAGTTCCACTGGAGGGGAGAGGTGAGGGCCGGGGATGAGGGGAAGGAATGCGTTTTGGGGCAAAGAGTAAGTTTATAACTATTTTTCTCTTAACCGGAGCACTTAGCTGCACTGCAAGCCATTCATCTTCTGATTTAATAACTCATTCTCCTTGCACGGAGACGGGGTATTATATTCCTGGATATTGCTTTTCTAGGTATCAAGTATCAAAGACGAATCCACATTTTCTAATAAAATACATTTTCATTGTAATTGAAATAATAATTTTCTGCTCCTTGCTTTTCCCTTTATTTTGAGTACTAGAGCTCTCCTTTCCCCAAAGTCCCTCTTTCTGGCCTGACATTTATTTATTTCCCTTCCCAAGTGACGCTTTTGGCGCTGGCAATACAAACTCCCTCGTTTTCCCCCGTCCTGGGGGGTGCTCGTGCGATAGGAGAAGTGCCGCTCTTTCCCTTGGGCTGCCTCTAATCAAATAATAACTCAGATATTATATTGTAGGTAACATATTTTGCATCCAGGGGGTCTCCCCTGTTGCAGGGGCTGATGCACAGTTCGGGTACCAGGGGGTACCATCCAGCTCAGGGGCTTTTTCTGACCATTTCGCCCTTGGTTGACACTTTATTAGCCACAACTCATCCCCTGGAGCAAGCGTTTCCCCGTGCAGCAGCTTGTGCCCCAAGTCCCTTCTGCCTCTGGGGTGTGATGAGTTTGCGGGGCCTCGAGGAAGGGCCAGGGCAGGCAGGTCCCGGTGAGGCGGGTGAATTTGTGGTCATGGAGGGTTTTCTGGGAGCAGAGGGAGCTCTTGGCTCACGGCTCTGCCGCTTCCCGCGCCGCTTTGCTGGTGTTAATATCCTTAAACAAAACTTCTCCCTTTCATGTTCTCCTCGCCTGACTGTCTCTTAACTAATCATTTGATCTCAGCATCTCCGCGAGAAGGTTCAGAGCCTGATCAGAAATTAATGGGAAGGAGGAATTAAGCAGCGGATCAAAGTGGCCGCGTCGCGGGCTGCGGTTCGGGGCTGAAAGCAGGGGTGGCCGGTGGGGTGACGGGTGTCGTGATGGCGGGGGGGGGACACAGGGGATGCTCAGGGACAGCAGCTCTTCGTGCTCTCGGTCCGGCACAGCCCCGGTGCTGTTGCAAGAAAGCAGCAAGCTGCAACTCCCGTGCAAAGGGTCTTTGCACCGCTGCAAGCGGCCATCACCCTTGCGCCAGGCCTGGTGTCGGTGCGTCGAGGGGCTCGTAGCCGTCTCCGGAGTTTTTCTCCCGTTTGAGGATGCTGCAGGCAGCCGCGCTCCCCGCAGCGCTGGAGCCCACGTACGTGTGACAGGAATTCCCTCATTAAACAAATATTTGGCGAGTGGGAGGAGGAGGAGAAGCGGCAACGCTGCCGAGCCCCCCGCGATGCCGCAGCCCCCCGTGATGCTGCCCGGCCCCTTCCCAGGCACATGGCACCCGGGAGGGAGAGCGATGCCAGAGCAAAATGAACCTGGGGCTGGGGGGCATGGCATCGCACCCACCAGGTTTGCAAAAGCAGAGCTTTTCTCTGCTAAAACTCTTGTAATTCTTACTACGCTGCATGGACCCGGCTGCTTTTTTTGGGGCAATGAGCCAGGGTGGCAGCGGGGGGGGGCACATGCCGGCCACGTGGGTCGGGATTCGGTTGCTGCTCGGGGTTTTGCCCCCGGTTTTCTCTGCAGCTGCTGGGCTTTGTCCCATCCCTCTGGGAACCGCTGCTCCCGGGAGATCTCCCTTTTCACAGGGGTAGGTCGCACGCAGTCGATGGATTTGCCAGATTTCCTCCAGCTGGAGTGAAAAGCCTGGGAATTTGGGTGGAAATCTGGCCGTGAGGAAGAAGAAGGACTCTTGGCATTTGGGGGAGCAGATCAACTTGGCCGGTGTCGCTGGCTGCTCCTGGCCACCTCTGGGCTGATGCTCTGAGTTCAGCCTCTCCCAGGTCATCTGTGAGATGAGCCAGCCCGGGCTCAGCTGCCGACAGAGCGGGACACCGGAGCTGACCCGAGCACCGGGGGCCGCAGCCCTGCCGACCTGGCATCTTTCCCCATTGAAAAGGGAAGGCAGGCTTGGAAAATAGTGCTTTTGCCACCTTTTGGTCCTCTCTTGCTGGAATGTCATTGCAGGTGCCACTTGCTGCTGTTTGGTGGCAGGGACCTGCTGGGGCCGAAGGGGAGATGCTCCCAGGGAGATGCTCCATCCCCTGAAATGACTGCAGCCTTCACGTACTTGGTTTTCCCAGCAAAGATCCAGTAATCAGGAGAGGGATAGCTACAGGCAGACGAGTGCAGGGGGGATTCCTGCGGGACCCCTGCTCAGGCGATGTGACCCACATCCCCCCCAGGCAGCGGCTGTGCTCAGAGTCTGGGCCCCAAGGGACGCTGCCTTTCCAGGAAAATGCTTTATCAAACCTCAACCTTGAGTCCTTTAATTATCGGCACCCAGGGTATAAATTGCACAAGCACTTGAGGACTGTTCTCAGCAAGGGCCTGAGGCCACGAGGCAGGGCTGCGGCCGAGGTGCTGGGCAAATGGCTCCTGCCTCCGTCGTACCCCTCTCCTTTGCACACCCAGCTGCGTTTCAGCACACACACACACACACACTGGTATGTAAAAAAAAGTTCCTCCAGGAGGGAAACATGCAATTAAAATACCACCACCACACACACACACACAAAAAACCACCCCAAAACCTGTGGCAGTCTCCAAACAGTGAATTAAATAAGGATGAAAGGCAAATGCTAGCTCTGGCAAAACCCTAGGAAAGGAGCCATCAGCTATCCGCATCGTCCTGGGATTTCAAACCACGCCAATGAAATTTGGCCGCTTCATTTCATTCACTGTCAATCAGCGTCGCTGCTACTGATGCTTCCTCCTCTTTTTATATCCCCCGTTTCTTTTGGCGATGCCCAGAGCTCAGTTGTATCCCAGCCAGGCAGCCCTCATCACCAAGCGATTAAATCATCATAAAAAAAAAAAAAAAGGAGAGACGTCGCTTCTCAGACATAATAGTAAAAAGGGGGCGGTGGGGGGGACGACGGCTCCAGGTCTATTTCTGCTCTGATATGTCCTGGCGCCGACGGCGCGCGTTCCCCAGCCACCGTGCGATGCTGAGCTGTGCCGGCGGTTCACCTGCTGCAGATGGCAAAATGTGATGTGCAGAGAGACCTCTCGCACCACGCTGGGTTTCCGTGAGATCCCAAAACCCCCCAGCCCTGGGGGACCGGTCCCGCTGCGGTGCCGGACCCTGCCCTGCCGCAGCCTCACCGGTCTCCCATGAGCTTTGTCCCTGCGCGGAGCAATTGGGATGTCGGCGAACGTGGCTTGTCGTGCCCGGTCCCCAAGCATCCCGGTCCTTGAGCATCCTGACCCCCAAACATCCTGGGCTCCAAGCATCCCTGCTCCTGAGCATCCCTGCCCCGTGCCTTTTGCGAGGTCAGCTGCCTCCCAGCCTCCAAAATCTTTAATAACGGAGCCCTCGGGTTGTAAAGAGACCGCGGAGAGGAGGGGGGAAATAATTGCGCGATTGGGGGTTATCGGTTCGCAGAGTGTTTCCTGCCCTGGATTTGTCTGTTCCCAGAATAAAACTGAGGGATAAGGGTAGGGCTGCCTTTGAAAACGTGCCTAGGGGCCCATCCCTGGGGACCACACACCAGTGGGCTGTGACCGTCCTGACCCCGCTGCGGCCGAGGGTCCCTGAACCCCCTTTTTCGTGCAGGCGTTTGTGGCAACGACGCGGCCCTGGTTTTGCCCCGAGCCTCGGCACGTGCTGCGCTGCTGCGGGCACCGCTCTCTGCTGGAGGTTTCGTCAAAGTCCTACGCTGTTGGAAATACGCAACAGGTTGCTTTTATTTATTTTAAGGGTTTTGCATGTAAACGCGGCGCTCTAGGAAATCCCGCCCGTCTCGTGACATCTCTGGGGCTGCTGCTCCTGCCGCCTCGGTGCAAGTGGACACAACACCCGGCTCTGCCCCCGGGAGCAATCCGGGCAGCAAAGTTGGGCTCGGATCCCAGCTTTTCCCACATGGAAACAAAAAAAAAAAAAAAAAAGACCTCAGGGTGTGAATGCAAAACTTGCCATCCCAGGGGACTGTCCCCGAGCGGCTGCACAGCCAGGGTGGGGGGCAACGGGTCTGGGGGGGGGTGGTTTGTCTGGGAAATAGCATTAAAAATAAGTTGTGTAGCGCTCGCGCAGCCGCCGAGCAGGGCAGCAAAGGGCTGGGCCAGCGACTGCTTTTTAATTTCAGAAATGTCACTGAGTCACGAATGACTCATAATTATAATGGGAGACATTTCCAACCCGGTGCATGACTCGGAGACGTCTTCCAGGGATATTAGAGCTGTTTGTAAAAGCCAGGCCTTGCCCCGGTGCTCTCCCCCGCTCCCTGGCTGTTTTGTGTGTCGTCCCCCCCCCTTACCAAGGTGACAGCCCATCTCACGGCGGCGGCAGGGATGCGATCGCCCCGCCGGGTTGAGGATGCTCATCCGTGTCCGGCGGGAGCGGGGGGACGCATTAACGCTCCCCATCAGGTGGCAGGTGTCTATTAAAGTGACTCCCATCACCGCTGCGTCTGGCCTGCCCTTGACTCTGGGCTGCCCCGGCAGACAGCTCCGTGTCGGTGGTTTAACCTCAGTGCCGGGGCGGCCGTGGCTCCCGGCGGGATCGGCAGGCAGAGGGATGGTGGCGTGTCCCCCCGCACCCCCGGGGCTGTGCACCCTCCTGCCGCTCTGCCTCTTGGGGACGAGCGGTTCATCCCCTTTCCCATCGTTTTGGGTGAAAAAGTGCCTTTACGGATTTTTTTACGGCCGGAGCGTTGCACCACGCAGAACGGCGGCGTGGCTGCCTGCGATGGGCAGCGGGCGGCACGGCATGGGGGAGTGTTTCTGTATCTGAGCATCATCTGGGTTATTGCTCTGCCACTGTTTCCTCCTCTTCCCAACCGGGGAAATTGTCCTTCCCATTCCTGGTGCACTGGGAAGGGGATAGGTCTGATTGGGTCCCCGGGCAGCGCATCCTTGGGTGCTGCGGTGGGCACCCAGAAGGGATGATCCCCCTCGGAGATGCTTCAGCATCTTCTCTTCCCACGGCTTACCTTAGCAGACAGCCCAGCGCTATGCCTCCAGACCCAATTAATTAAGCAGGATTGATACGAACTAAATTAGGGAGGCGTTTGATCCAGTCTGACCAGTTCTGAGCTCCCAGGGTGACTGGTGCGGGTCTGTGCCAGCATCGTCCCCGGGGTGATGCCCGGGAGCCGGGCTCAGGGAGCCGTGCGGTTCCCTCCTTGCTGGAAATACTTTCTCACCAAATAGCATTAAATATTCCTGAGCTGTGAACATCTTGGACTGATTTTATTTTCCATAAATAAACTTGTTGGGAGATATTTGGAGATGGGCCTAAGCTGCAGAGCTTGGACTGGGTCCCAAATCTCGCTGCTGTTTGGGCTCGAGGGGTTGGTTCAGGATTGTTTCGAGCTTTATTTCAGTTTTAAGGGTTTGAGACTAAATAGCTGCCCTCAAACGGGACTCTCTCAGTGCTTCCCCAGGCTCTCTGGTCCCCTCAAGGGCTGCTGATGGGTGGAGAAGGGCTAACAGGCATCCCCTCACCCCTGGGCATGGGCTATAGGGTTATATCGAGAGAGAGAGAGAGAGAGAGAGAGAGAGAGATGTCTATGCTATAGGGGCTGAGGTTTTCAGAAGTGGCCGCTACTGCCGGGTGTTTCCAGCGTGGCTGGCTGGACACTGTACGTGTCTTCAAGAGGTACCGAGCCCCCGTTCCTTGGGCTGGGACGGTGGATGCTCGATGTTCTAGGCAGCCGCCTGCACCGGCGCCGTGCGTTCGCAGGGTGCAAACCCTTCATCATCGTCGCACGTGCGAGGTGCCCCTCGTCCAAGTGCTCCGAGGCGGCGACGTCTCCGGTCTGTCACAGCTTCTCACTGGAAGCGGGTTGGGTTGCTTTCCAGATCAGGCAAAGGAAAGGGGAAAGAAAAAAAAAAATCAATTCTGTTTATTTATTTTTAAATGGGGAAATTAAGTAGGAGAGCTGTAAGGATGTGTTTGCAAACCTGTTCCCTACGCGGCGCATCCTGGGGAGGCCAGATCCATGGGGCAAGGAGGTGAGGGTTTAATTCCCTTCCCTTACTGGAGGGGCCGAGCACTTTCTGCTTGTCTAACATGTGCCTGATTAATTATGACAAGTACAGGATTGCTCTTTTGGTGAGCGCACATGCTCCCCGAACCCCTCGCGGTCCCTCACCCTCGGCTTCCCTTCTTTTCACTCAATTTTCAGGTTTATGCTGAGCGCAGCCATGGGAAGAGGAGTCTAATCTGACCCGTAAACTCTGTCACATCCTCATTAATTTGGCCATGTCTCCCCTGGTAGCCTAAGGGAACCGTCACATTTTTAACGAGGCTCCGAGGAGGCCGTCACAGCGACAGCTTCATTTTGACAGCTGCGACGGGAAAGGTGCAGCGTCAGGTTTTGCGGCAGCTGACGGGGCTCCCTGGGCCGTTGCCGGCTGGTCCGTGCGCAGGATTCGGCCCTCGTCATGCAAGATTTTGCAGCTCCCTGCAGGGCGTTGTGTTTCGGCTTCGTTTCACCCGGGGATGCGGCCACTGCTCCCAAATTTGCTGTTGGTTTAAAGCTGAGCCAGGCACGGAGCTGGTCTTCCATCGATGCTGCAGGGCCGGTGCTGGCATCCCAGCATGGGGCACGTCCGAGCCCTTGGGAGAGCTCCGGGATTTGGCACCGCGGCTCAAGACGAGCTGCCCTGGCCAATTCTGGGCAACTCTGCTTTTTTCCCCCCATTATTCTTAATTTAAACATTTTGTAATGAAATCCCATGGGAGGGTCCCCTTCCCAAGCAATATTCCCTGCCGGGGGGTCAGAAGGCCACATCCATAAGTGGTTTTGTGTTCGGGGCGAGGATCCGTTGCTGTTTTGTGCAAGGGCAGCGGCTGATCCGGAGGGATCTTGCTCCATCCCGGGAGCTCTTCTAGCCTTTCTAATGCAAATGCGCATTAGCTGATAATCTGAATGTTGAGTGGATTATTTCACCCCCAGATGAGCTGCTGTAAGGCAAATTTTTTTGCCTTCAGTATATTGAACCAAAAAAAACCCAACCCACCACAAAGAAACCCACCTTGGAATTATGTTTTATCGCCAGAAATCTGTGCAGGAAGTGCACTTCTCGCTTTCCCTTGCACGCCCTAAAATAAATGAAGAAATACGACCTAACGACACACTCTAACAGCTTTATCGCATATGCACGATAATTGCATCAGCAAACATTTGTATTGCAATTAAAGCGAAGAGGCAATAAACCATGAGAAATCAATTAAAAGAGGATCCCAGCTGCGGGAGCAGCATCCCATCCTCCCGCCCGTCCTGCTAAGATGCAATAAGACCCAACTATCCTGCTTCATCCTATCCCCCCCAAAAACACAGCAGGGCTTGATCCCCACCCCTCCGAAGTGGGGCTGAGCAGGGGGTTGCTTCTTCTTTCTCCAAATTTCCTGAAGGCTGGAGCATCGCTGCCGGCTTTGCATCACCACGCCGGAGCATCGCTGCCCGGCGGCAGCGTGTCATCGCTGTCCGGTGTCGAAGCCGGTAGTTTTTGGAATTTGAGGGCTTGCTCTGGGAGCTGGCAGGACAGGGAGCAAAGGCAGCACCCCTGCACCCGCACGATGGTGGGATTTGGGTTTGTTTTCGGGACTGGGACCGACAGCAGGTTGGGCCACGTTCAGGTGTCGGTAGGTTGCTTAAATCCACCAGGCTCAGCTCCGGGCTCAGCTCTTGCCAGGGCACAAATGGAAACGTGCAGGAACCGTGCATTATTTAAAGCAGGATTCAGCCTTTTTGGGGTATAAGCAAGCAAGGGAGCTCCTGCTACAGGAATCCAGCCCTGTGCAAATGCTACTGCCGACAGCCGAGGCTTTGCTTAGCGCTCCTGCCGCCGCTGCGGGCTCCTCCGGCCCCTTGGCATCTGCCCCCCGCACCTTCCCCGAGAGCCTCTCTCACCCCAGGACCAGCTTTTTGCTTGGTCCATCACCCTAAATAACAGAGCTTTACTGCAAGATGCCAACCCCTGCCAAGCTCCCGCTCCAGCCAGCACGCAAAGGGCACTTTGCCCACGGAGACGCATTTCTCCTCGGTGCGCTGCGTGCTTTGAAAAAAAGAAGATAAACCCACCAAAACAAACTCTTCCCTTGCACGTGTGTCTCCTTCCCCCGGGAGAGACTGAAAGAGAGACTGAACCGCACGTGACAGATGTTAATCGCATCATTTAATGCACTCCTGGAAGGCACTTGGATACAGGGCTGGGTAGGAACCCGTACGGAGGAGAATAGACTATTGTCTCTTGTTTCCGCCAGCACCCACGGAGGAATAGATAACCCCGCGATACACAATTCACCCGGGGTTTTATATGAAGGTGCAAATTGCAGCTCTTAAATTGGGGAGTTTTCTAATATCTGCATGGTGAATATGCCCATTTCAATATAAATAAATTTTTTAAAAAAGCAATAAAAAACATTTTTGTTTTGTCTGCAGCTCCCCAAAGGGCTGCTTGGTCTTGGGGGGGGATACAGGAGAGGGGAAAACAGTGATGGAGGGATCACGTCAGATTCACACCCGAGCACCCCTGTATCAAACGCCTTCTGCGCGGCCTGGGAAATAATGAAAAACCATCAAATATTCGCTGTAGGTTGGAGAAGGGCTATTTGCCACTCGGGGCTGCCGGCGGCAGGGAATTGCGTTTCCGAGGCAGAAGCAGCATCCCGGCTCCCTGATTGAATTCCCCCTCGGTGACCCGGGAACGTAATTGCGGCGAAGGGGAGCCGGGGCAGATCGCACCCACCGTGGAAATCAGCATCTCTATCCATCACCCAACCTGGGAAGAAATTGAGGCAAGATGACTAAAGGTCCATAAAAGTAGCAAACTTATTGACTAATAGATTTCTTAGTCATGAAGTCCCTGTGCTCCATATGTACCGAAATCAAAGCAATTACGGATTTAAATGAAGCTGGAATCTGTGGTGCAGAAAATGCTTGTTTTAGCATAAGATTGGCCAGAGGTGAATGACCTGTAAAACCCCTGGTAATGAAAGCTCTTCACAGCTTGCAGTGTTTCACTGGATGGTAATTGCTGCAGTCTGTGATATGGATCTGGCTGTGTTAATGATGCACTGTTCCTTTTCATAGGACTCATTTAAGCTTCCCATTTTTCAGGGATTTCAAAGCAACAAGGCATCGTGGAAATTAACACGTTAACGTGGACGTTTTCTCACTTGGAGTATTTAAAATATTATTTAAAGCTTTCGACCGGTATCGATTAACAAAGTGATGGGGGCCAGGAGCCTTGGGAGAGGGTGGCTGGTGTGTCTGCGTGCTGGAGACAAATGGGAGTGCAACACGGGTGTTCATCGCTCCTGGTTGGGCTACGTTGATACGATTTGTATTTTATTTAGCATGACGAGATGGATATATTAGAACAAAACATACATTAGGAAAAAAAAAAAAGATATTTTGGATGGGAATAAAAATCCTATTAACTTCCAAATGAAAACCACATCCAAGGGAGACAGTTGGCTTCTCCTCTTAGTTTATTATTAAATATTTTACTAGGGAGGGAAGTTCTGAGCTGAGCATCTTTTCCCTCCTGTTCCTGGCAAGAGCGGTTTGCGTAGCGGGGAGGGTTATTTCTCGGTTGTTTTGCCAAAGCACATTTTGGCCATAGATCAAGAGGTGGTGATGGTGCACCGGGGTGGGGGAAAGGCCCCCGCTGCACTTTTGGATACTTGCACCTTGGGAGCAGCAAATTCAAAGTGCTGGGGGTGAATCGTGGCAGGGAAATGGATGCGGTGGGTGGGCTGGCGTTTCATCCCCAGGGATGGAGATGGGCAGAGCAGCTCCCGCCACTCCTGAAATGCTTTTATTTTTCCCCAAATAGGCAGGAGAGCTCATCTTCCTTCCCGGCCCTTGCAATCTCTACGGCCGAGGCACCAGCTCAGCTCCCAAGGGGCTCCGGGATTAATTTCTTTCGGTGACCCTGGGGGCTGCTGCAGCCTGACCCCAATGCCGGAGGGGAGGCGAGGTCGGAGCGAAGGAGCAGAGGGGACAGGCAGCAAATAATAAGAACCTTGGCGCACTTAAGAGTTTGAACAATACGGAAATGGCATTTCCAGTTAACTTAATCACCGCGCCGGCTCCGGCTGAATATAAGCGCCGAGATTCAATTACCGTCCCCCCCACGAGCGTGGTCCCCGGGGAGCGGCGTGTCACCGTCCCCCCGCAGCCGCCAGCTGCCATCGCCACCGTCCCACGCTGCCGCCCCCCCGGGACCCCCCGGTCCTCCCGCACGGCCTCGGGGGTGGCCGTGGGTCCCTGCGGACATGCCGGCGAACGGGGTCGTGGCTGGCAGCAAGGGGTCGAGGCGTATTCGGGAATGATAAAGAAGGAGGCTGCAGAGCGCCGGGCGCTTGTAGGAGCATGAATTTATTCTGCCGTTATCCCTGTAAGGTATCAGGCCAGCGATTTCTCCTTTGGAGCTGGGGAAACGGAGGCAGCGGTGTGATTCGGTGACCGTGGAGGGTGTGTTGTACCTGCTCAGCACCATCCTGCATCTCGCCCTCCGCGTAGGGGTGAGCATCATCCAAAACAAAGCGAGAGCGGGGCATGGGGCAGAGGCAGGCAGGTCCCCACGCCTGGGGCCATGCCAGCCCTATCCACGTCTGGACAGTTTTTAAGGCTGATCCCAGCGGAAAAGGGGATGGGAGAGGTGATGGCGAGGAGTTTGGGAAGCACCACTCGTCCCCACGTGCCACGGGGGGTAATAAGCCCCAATGCGCCCTTGCAAAGACCACGGGGACATCTGCTGTGACAATGGCCACCTTGCTGAAGAAGGGTAATTATCGGCTCAGCTGGCTTTCCTACAGCCGGGGTCTGACCTTGTCCCCAAATCCTCCTGCCTCTTACCCCTTTCTCCATGGCCAGTTTGGCGGTGGGTCACGTGCCGGGTGTTTGGCATCATCCGCAGCCCTGAGCCCCGGCAGGGAGGTGAGATTGCAGTAGTGGGATAATCCACTTTTGCTGAAGCTGCCCATGAAACTGTTCTTTATTTTTATAGAGAAAAATCTAATCCAGAAAATAAGAAAACAGTCATTATTTAATTTTCCCCAGTATTTTTGTGTGCTCATGGGATTTTAATAATATTAATTATTACTTAATTTGCGCTTTGGCAATTTGTTTGTGCTGAGCTATTATTTTATCGGAAAGACAGCAATGCTCAGTCCGCTTTTGCATCACCGTCCATGCTGCCGGCCTCCAGCCCTTCCTCCCGGGCAGCCATCCATCTTCCCATCCCGCCCCATCCAAAGCAGCCTGGCCTCTCCTCGTCGTCGTCCTCCTCCTTTATTTTATTTTCTTTTTAATCTCTGGCTGCTAGACCCTAAAGATCAATCTGTTGCATGTGTCGCCGGGTGTTATTTGCCTGTGTGGGTGAGAACAGCCAAGCAAAGGGCTGCCAGGATCATCGGCTCGGAGTCACAAAGTGGAGGAGCTGGACCTTCCCGGGTGTCCCTGGTGCAGGAGCATCCCTGCGCCCCATCCCCATCCCAGCATCCCTCCATCCCCCTCCATCCCCGCAAGCTGCAGCCCCACTTCCCCAGATAATGAGAGCGAGTTTAAAAAACTTAAAGCCTCTTCCTGCACGCTGGTGACTGACACAAATGGAGTTCATATTTAATCATCTGTTAACTCGTTGTCTATTATAGCTCTTTAATAGCACCATAGATATTCTTAATGAAGCATGATTTAAGGTATTTACAGCTCTAGGACCGACAGACATCACTCACAGTGTGCAGGTAATGAGGCGTAAAACAGCTCTGGAAACCGTAAAAATGGGAGAGAGAGAGCGAGGAGGGAGAGAAAGCAGGCGAGGAGTTAGGAGCTGAATTGTTCCAGGGTTTGTTTTAAAATGTTTAGGCATTTAAAGTCATTTCAGCTTTCCCGAGGTGTCTGGTAGCGCAGGGTTCAGCAATTCCCAGCGCTGGTAACCCCTGCCTTGCCGGGGAGGGCTCTGGCCCCACGATGCTCCCCAGGCCCGGGCAGGGGCTGCGGCAGCTCCTTCCCTTGCGTGGATGGGAGAGAAGGGGGAAAAAAGCCCTTTGAGGGTCCCCAAGGGCCATGTGGGTGCATCAGCGGGGGCACGGCGATGGCCCAGAGCAAAGCCTGGATTTTTTTTGGTGCATTTGCCCCCGCTGGTGCTGTTTGCTTTGTCCGCTCAGTGACACGGCCACTGTGACCCCTTTGCTTATGGTGGGGAAACGATGGCCCTTTCCTTTGCTCGTTTGCAAATGTCACCCTGTGCAATCCCTTTTTTTTTTCCCCCGAAGAAAAAAAAAAAAAAAGAAAAAAAAAAAGAACATAACCCACCCAAACCCAAGCCAAGATTTGGAAAATAATTTGTGACGGAGGTGCCATTTTGCATCAAAATATTTTGTAGAAAATGTCAAATGTCACCAATCCATGTGTCCCCCCGCATGATAGTAATTGGGCTGGAAGGCTGCGCTCTGCCATCGCGGCCGCTCGCCGCCTCCTCCTCCTCCTCCTCCTCCTCGCAGACCGCTCGGAAAATGTGTCGCTTCCCCCGAGTTCATCCCCGGCTCCCTGCCTGCGGAGCGGGCAGCGCTGCCGGCCTCGGCGTCCCCAGCTCAGGGACGAGCACACGATGCTCGTTAGCTCGACCCCGAAGCCGTGCCACCCAAAAAGCAATAAATAACTACTGGGAAAGCGGAGGGGACGGAGCGACAGCTCGGCAGCGTGGGTTGGGGGGGTTCTTGGGGTGTTAATTCCCTTTTCGCCGGTGTTTTTTGGGTTTCTCTTCTGGCTGGAAGATGCTACCCCATTCCCCTGATGTTCGGTGTATCTGGCAGTCAGCTTGCAGGCGATGATGATGGTGATGATGGATCTCAATTTTGGGGAGCGTGATCTGCAATGGGGTCTCTGAGCGAGGAAGCACAGCCTGTTGCTCTTCTCCCCCCCAAAAAAGTGATCTGGAGGCGCAGCCTCCTCCACAGCCACCTCTTGCAAACCTGTATTTACAGCACGATGGACCCCTTGGAAGGTTTATCCCACTTTCTGCTTGGTTACGTTAAGCGTGTAACACAACCAGCGCGGTTTTATCGCGAGGAGCCGGTTTATTCTGCTACGGGGGGAAAACAAACTGTTCTCCTTTTGTAGCAGATAAACGGTCCCTTAACGCATCCCAAGACCTTAAACTGGGAACAGACCTTTAACGGGCTCGCTTTAATGATCCTGGATTAATCAATTCTTATTAGAACATTAGGCTGCATAAATATTTGGCTGGCTTTGCTGCGGCGAGCCCCGGGGGAGAGCGAAGGGATGGGGAGAGTTGCAGAGTGTTCGGAAAGTCAATGAAGTTCCCTTCGGCAGCGTGGGGCCGGGGGGGGCACAGACCTGCGGCTGGGGGAGTTGGTCAAGTGTTAAGATGGTGCCGCTTGTCCCCTTGGGCAAGTCCTGCGGAGTAGGGTTAATTTTGCTGACCTATTTTTGCAAGGGGAGAAGAACGTGGAAGTGGTGAGGTGCTGGTTTAAAATAAGACGGTAAAATCCTGCCGCGCTCTGCAGCTCTTTCCCAAAGCCACAATAACGGACTCGGTTGCAAACAATTTTTTTGCCTCCCTCACCCCCCGTGCTGTTAACTGCCGAAGAAGGAGCTAGAATTTCTCTTTGGCGAAGCATCAGCAGCAGAATTGCTAACTATGTGCCCGTTATAGAAACTTTTTAGTACTGGGGACAAGCCAAGAAAAAAGCCCAGATTGACTCTCAGCTCTCAGCTGGTGCTCGCAGCGCTTCCACCTCGCAGGAGGAGCAGCACCGCTTTGACTCTTGCACCGGTGGGACGCAGGCTGGAGCCCTCGAGCCATTGCCCGGGAGAGTCGGGATGATGTTTCCCGGGATGCTGGGACACCCTGCCCACCTCCCTGCCCATCCAGGAACTCCTGCCCCGCTCTGGCAGGTCGCTTTGGGTATATTTATTATATTTTCTGGTTTGCAGTTGCATAAACCGCGCTGGGTTGCAAGCTCCCGCCCAGGCGCTGCGTGCTCGAGATGCATCGCCACATCCCATCTCTGCACTGGAGGGACTGGCCAGCCTCGATCTGCATCGTCTCGTGCCATCAATCACCCTGAAATCCTTTGCAGCGAGATAATATCGGCTATTGCAATGCCAAGCTTTAGCTCCTGGGGAGGCGGAGGGCCTTTTGGCTCAGATACCGTCTTAATCTGTCAGTGCCGTGGTTTGCTTCTGCAGCAGCTCCCTACCTTGGCAAATTCGTTAGCAGCTGTAAAGGACGTGGGTGGCAATAGGTCAACTGGAAATCTCACCTATTTCCTCGCCCGGAGAGGGGCTGGGTGCTACGGGCAACTTTTGCTGTGAGCAGCGTAACAGCCCTTGCTCCGGGCAAGCGCAAACTGAGGAGCAGCTCCGAGGGCTGGATGAGCTGGGAAAGATCCAGCTGGACTTTTCAAAATCAACCAAACCCGCTTATACCCTGTGCTGGGAAGCAGGCGCTGGGCTGAGGGCTGGGGCTTTGCCCATCACTGTTCTTAGTTTTGGGTTTGAATTTCTAAGGCGAGTGGGGCCGGCAAAGCTGGGCATCGTCCGGTTTCCCTTCACAATCAGGAGAAAGCGCATTTCGTGCCATTTTTCTCCATGCCCTGCAGCAGGCACGGCCGGCAGGATGGGGCTTTTGCTCCGGCTCCATCCCCAGCCAAGCACGGGCATCCCCGGCAGGGCAGAACCCCGCGGCCGCCCCGGCGCTGCCGAAAATGCCGGGGCGCTGCATGTGTGCCGCTTCCATGTGCGCTGGTTTCCAAGGAAACCGCTCGCTCTACATGTGTGTCGCTTAACACCCTATTTGCTTTCATTTGGATAAGTCTTTAATTCCTGTGCAGCCCTAGCTCCGCGGGATCTATTGAGCTGTGTGTGTATCCTCAGCGCACAAATCCCTCTCCTGCCTGCCTGCCTGCCTCTTGAAAACTCCCTGCCTGCTCGGAGCAAGTTTCCTAAACCTGTGCCTAATTGGAGTAGCTGATGCTTTCTGCAGTAATAACTGGATATATCGCTGCTGCTTCCCTCTAGAAACAATTAGCAGGGAAAACACGACACGCAGCGCTGCTGTCATCTGCCACCAGCTCTGCTGCTTTGGCTGCGTTTCGGGTGTTGAAGCAGGGCAGGACGCCGGCACCCGGGGACGCGGGGTGTAAAGCCGGGGGGTAAAGCAACAGCTCCGACCCCTCGGGGAAGGCAGCAGCTCGTTGCGATGGTTAAAAGCTAATTGCAAAGCGCCCCAGTGAGAGGAATGGCTTGGGGAGCGGGGAAGGGTGACCCTTGGAAGGGTGACCCCTGGAAGGGTGACCTTTGCATGAGCCCAGCATTGTCCCCATTGGTGTGACACTGGTGGGACGCACCGTCTCCCCACTGGGTCCCCCAGCACCAGCGGCTCTTCTGTGCCCTGGGCTGAGCGGAAAAGGGTGACGAGGTGTTTGGAGGTGTTTTTTTACCCCAAATTTTCAGCTGTGGTACCCCAAAATGGCTTCTTTTTCCCCTCTCCCCCTTCCTCCAAAGGAAGACGCCACCCGTTCTTCTGCACTGGAGGACTGAGGAATTTTCTGCTCTAAACCCACTTTCCTCCTCTCCAAAAATCCCTGGGGCTGGTTCATGCCTGTAAAGCTGAGCAGCTCCCGTGTCACTCGGGCTGGCTCCTGTCTGGAGCCCTGACAGCAGCTAATGCTGTTAGCCTGTGTCGAGGAGGGATTTCAGCATTAAACCCCCCCTCCCTAAAATCACCAGCACTCTGGCTGCTCTGTTTCTTACAAGCAGAGCCAGCGAAAAACCACCTACCCCGTGTCTGGGGTACGTAGCATCGCTCGGGGACACCGGCCAGAGGGTTTGCCCGGCTTTCGGGGTGATTTTGGGGGGGCCGGCACAGCCCCGGGAGCCGTGCCCGGCTGCTGGCATGGGATGCGATGGCACCTAAGCACCGGGAGATTAACTCGGGTCGTGGAGGGCTTTGCTATCTTTAGGTGGAAGGTGAGGGATTGTGCCTCTTAGGGTGGCCTGCAGGTAATGAGAGAGAAAAATCCCTCGGTCCCAGCCCGGCTTGGGGCCGCTGACCCCGGCTCCCGTCCCCGCGGGGGTCTGGCCTCGCCGGCCCCCGGCCGCGTGCATCGCCACCTTTCTAGGCCACAATCTGTACCGAATTGCGAGCCTGCTGTTAACTTCGCTTGCACTCTATTCTCGTGTTTGCTGTTATTTTTTAACACTTTTTTTTCCCCCCCCTTTTTTTTTTTTTTTTTTTTTTTTTTTGCATAAAAGCACTATCCTCTCCCCAGAGCCTGCCTGTAGCGAAGGCATGGTCTGTACAACTGCAATTATTTCGAAGAACAGATGGAGTGAGGAGCAGAAAGTCTGTTAATAGTAATAGAAATGCTACATGTTAACCTGGACAGCACACGATGACAGTCCCATGACTACACGTTCTGTTCCCACCAGCTGGGCTCCCGAGCAGAGACGAGAGATTCAGAAACGCCGTGCTCAGCTCCGCACCCTCCCCAAAGTTAGAGCTCAAATTCCTTCACACTTCCAGCGCAGGGTTTTTGGGTTGTCGGGCTTCTTCTCCCCCCCTCTCTCCTCCTTCCCATTAAATGCCGATTTCAGCGCCGGCAAGGAATATTGCAGATTTTTTCCGGGATGCTCACAGCGATGCAGTCGGCTGCAGCTGTGAGCACTGTGGGGAGGGAGGTGACAGCTCTGCTCCGAGGTCCTGAGCTTCGGCCTCATGTAGTGGCACCATCACGGCCCCTTTTTCCGCGCAGGCATCTGTATTCTTGGCATAAACCCCCCCCAGCGATGCAAATGCCTTGAGCCAGGCTGGGATTAATGCACCGGGGCAGCAACGCCTTGCCACCCATTCTCCCAGGCAGGACGGTTGCATGAGTTTGGGATTTTCTCTGCAACAGTTGCAAGCTGTTTGCTGAATGGGTCGAAATCCACTGTTTTCTGGTTAAACCGGTTCTTGTCGTGGAGGTGGGGTCTGCAAGGGGGGGTGCTGAGCGATGCAGGGCTCTGGTGGGCTGCAAAGGGAAGGGGCTACAGGGGATCTCTGGGTACGGCAATACCCCAGGGCTTGCTTGCCCCATTTGCCCCAACCAGGGGTTGGGAAATAGAGCAAAAAGGTTGTCTCAACCCCAACAATCTTGCTGTGAAAATCCCTGCCTGGTTTCACAAGCAACCGGGGGATTTAGCCACAGAGCTCCAGCTAATTTCGGTGGGAATTGCATGGCTAAATCCCCCAGCCGTTTATGAAACCTCAGCCCTCGGGCACACTGGAGCCGTGCGTGGCACCGCTGGCGAGCTGACAGATGCACCTGGAGGTTTTATTAGGATATAGATCCCTTAATCTGGGTGCTTGCAGGATAATCTGGTGCCTGAGGTCCTGCCAAATCCCCTGAGATCAGCAGGTTTTCTATCCACAGCCTCCAGAGGTCACTTCAAACCCAGCTCCATCCTCAGGGGACCAAAAAATCCACGTTGTCTCATAGCGCCGGTGGCACCCTTGGGTGCTGGACACCCTTGGGTGGGGACCTGGGGTGGGCTGGGGGGGATGCTGGGGGGCTGAACCAGCATCATCCATGAGTCTTTGGTCTCTTTGCCCGGTTGCCATCGCCCAGGAGAGGTACTGGAATTCCCGGGTACGTGGCGAGGCAGCGGCTTTGCCTTCTTCCAGCATCCCTGGTGCATCTTTTGGTTAGTTTGGGGTTTGTTAGGTAGAGCTTAGCACCTCGCAGCCACCCTCAGGGAGACTGGGGCATCCAGCCTGTCCCCGGCCACCACCCTAGGGCTGGAGCTGTATTTGAATCCCCAAAATATCCCACCCCCCTCTCCCAGGGATTGCCATCCTCGGGGGAAAGTCCCCCATGCCGTGGTGCATCGCTCTGCCCTGCGCCACTGTAGGATGTGGTTAGAGGATGGCTGGCAGGGGAGGAAATTCTCTTTGGTGCCTTTTATTTGGAGATAGCAGAAAACCCCTGTTCTTCCTCTCTTTGAAGAGATTTAGACCGCGAGGAGTAACTCGTCCCGAGCGGGTTTGTGGCCCTCGCGTTCCCCTGGTGCGTGTTCATCCCTCGCCTTCTCTGTGCATTTTGCATGAGCGCAACCGTCAAAGTGTGCGTGCGTGGGAAAGCATGAAAAAAAAAAAAAATATTTTGGGGGCTGATAAAACTCCCGGAGGGTTGCTCCTCGCTCACAGGCCGTGGGTGCAAGCTCCCGGTCCCGCACACCGTGCCCATTCTCCTCTCCTCTCTTGCAGAGCAAGAAGTACGTGCTGGTGCTGGTGGACCCCGACGCTCCCAGTAGAGCCAACCCCAGGAACCGGTTCTGGAGGCACTGGCTGGTCACCGACATCCCAGTGAGTCCCACTCCGTGGGGTCCGTATCTTGGGGTCCCAGCAGCTCGGGGCTTCTCCGAGCGCTGGGGTGCATCGGGCGTTCCTGCCCCGGAGGGTTGGATTCCCACGGGATGCATATCTCTCTCGGTACGGCAGCATCTCGGTGAAATCCCGAAGGATGAGCGTTTGGGAGAGAAATGTAAATGGTGCTCGGCGTGTAGGTAGGGGAGTGCCTCCTCAGGCTATATAGAGCGAAGCTGGTCCAAAAATATTGCTGGTTTTTTTTTTTCTTCTTCTTCTTCTAAGGAAATGCTGAAAAAAACCCGTTTTAAAAACTCCCCACCACCAGTTTTCTCTGCAGAGACAACCGGTCGTTTCAAACATCTCCTACTGCCGGTTTTGGGGTTTTTTTTGGTTAAAAAAGCGGTTTTGGTGAAAATCTCGCTGGTGCCAAATTTTCCCTTTCTTTTTTTTTTTCCTGAAAAAAGCGTTTCCAGCCTGGTGAAGCAAACAGGGGGAAAATGGGTTTGGGCTCAATTCCTGCTGCTTCCCAGCTCCTTGGCCACAGCACAGGCGGATGGGACAGACAGACAAGCCCTTACCCTGCAGTGGGGCATCGCTCCCGAACTGTCCTGGCATATCGCTGGTTTGCTTTCAGAAAGGTTTTGGAAAATCAGCTTGTTCCTCTCTTGCTTGCTTTTATCTTTTAAAAGATAAGGTGTTTCAGCCTTGAATCAATCTAACTAATAATCTTGTACTAAAGTCTAATTAAGATATCAATTAATTTGCAGCATGCATTTAACAAGAAATATCTCGTCATTCTCCTCTATTATTCTCTGAAATTACTGCTAAGGGCTTTTTGTACAGATACCTTAATTAGACTTTTTATTGTTAATGGGAATATTGAGCAAATTAAAATTGGATATTAATACTTTCCATGAATTTTATAATTGGCTGAAAAATATAAAGCATTCAGAATAATTGCAGAGATTTGTGTACAGGGCTTTTTTTTTTTAATCCTTCACAGAAACCCTTCTGCATTTCTAACAACAGGGTCCTGAAAGTCTCTCATTAATTTTAATATTTACTAAACGCAAAGAAGCCCAAGCTCTTGTTTTCCCTTCTGTACACAGATCCTTCTGAGGCTTTCGCTATTGCTAATTATTGTGTTTTTCTTTTATTTTTTCTTTTCTTTTCTTTTCTTTTCTTTTTTTTTTTTTTGAGTATAAGATCATTTAAGCAAAGAAGGGAAATGCGGGATTAAAACCAGTTCACCGGCACAAATGGAAGGTGTTTTTTTTCCCTGGCATTTGGGTGTTTCAGTTTGCGGTATAAAAGGTCAGAAAGCTCTTTGCCAGGCCATGCAGGAGGGGGAAAAAGGAGATTTTTGGGAAGGAGAAGGGCTTTCCCATCTCCAGGTGCTGCGTCTCTGCCAGGAATGGGGCTGACCCCAACCCCACCTATATCCTTAAGTATTTTCATCGTGAGATAAATATATATATACATATATGAGCAGGGAGTTGGGCTCAACGATCCTCATGGGTCCCTTCCAACTTGAGATACTCTGTGATTCTATGATATATTACATATAAAATATATATATTGATATGGTATAGTATATATAGAAATGTATATAATGATATGATACATATCCCATATACATATCACGTGTGTGTGTGTGTATATCTCTCCCTCACGTATACACGCACGTATATGCATATAAATCTCCATCGCCCTGTAAGACCCCACCAAACCCAGCATCATCCTCGCAGGGCCCCAGGACAAAATCACCTCGCCCCAGCCCCGAGGTGGATCCCCATTGCCGGTGGGGTTGTGTGTGTTGGGGCGGGGGGTCCCAGCATCCCCCCCCTCATTCCCCGAGGCCGCAGCCGGAGCTTTCCCAAAGCACCAGCCCCAAATCTTTTCTGCGAAGCCGGCGGCTCCCCGGGCTCCGACACATGGTGTCTCGTTGAAATGCAGATCGTTGGGGGGTATATGGAAGTCTTGGCTCCGAGGAGCTTCAGCTGACAGGCTTATTTGCACACTGGCTCTAAAATAACCGTGTAGGCTTTACATGACACCTTCTGTTGCTTTGGTGCAGAGAGGGGCTTTCAAGTGCCTTTCTCCGAGAGGACGGGGCGGCCGGCGTGATGGCTGGGGGGCTGCGAAAGCCCCCGCGCCCCGGCATCGCCCCGGCATCGCCTGGGCTTTGCCATCCCCAGGTTTGGAGGAATTCGGCTCTGGCAGCGCTAAATGCCAGTATAGGTGCTGCAGTACCTTGGCACGCCACCAAGTTTGGGATTCGGCTCTGAATTTGCTTCTCCAGGTGGGTTTCGGGATGGAGCATCCCAACCCCGCGGTGCCGCTCGCCGTTCCTTATCAGCCGCTGCTCTGCCGCTCCTCCGATTGTCAAACACGAGAGATGCTTTCACTCCCATTCAAAATAATTTAAATAAAAATGTTGCTACAAAGTGGAATAATATCTTTTGATGAATGTTTTTAAAGCCCTTTAGGTTTTCATGGTAATTTGCAGTGTAAAATTATTTAGAGATAAGAGCCAAATTAGCTCTTATAGGCGGAGGTCGATATGTCCCGTTATCCATGCAAGCAGTGTTTAAATATAATCAGCCTTTACTCTAATGCAGCATAATTGTTCATTTGAAATAGCTTTTTTTTTTTTACTCCATTCAATGAGTCATTAAAATATTCAAAGGATAATGCAGTGAATTGGAAATGAATTTATCACATTATCCTGTATATACTGTAGAGCATCAGGTAACTAGGCAGAGTCGGAACCAGTTTACAGAGAAACCCAGTAAACAAGGCTTTCCATTTTGTATTCAGCGGGGGAAAGAAAAAGAAGGGAGAAAATACTGCCCTTCAAATGGAAAGCTTTCCGTCTTTATTCCCCCTCCTTGGGGAGGAGGAAGGGGGAGGGAGAGAGCAGCAAATTTGTACTCCACTAAAGCCTCGCTGCTTTAACTTTATTTTTATCAAAATATGTTTGTAACAGAAAGTCGTTATGGAAACCAGTTCTGCCAGCCGGGAGAAATCCTGCGCCAGGCTGGAGCGGAGTGGGACCCACCGGGCGCTGCTGCCGCCCGGCACGGCTCGGCTCGCTCCGCCGACCCCTTCCCCGGCCGGGGACGGTTGGGGAAACTGAGGCACAGAGCTGGTCGGAGACCAGTCCAGGGTCAGATAGGGGAAATACGTCAACGCGGAGTTTGAAGGAGAGCCGTTCCCACCCCATCGCCCATCACGATAAATGGCTTTTCTCCCCGCGGTGGGTGCGCTGGGGCGCAGCCCCCGCACCCCCAGGAGCTGCGGTCGCTCCCGTGTCTTTGCAGAGCGGGGTGGGAAACCCACGGGTGCGGGACCGGTGGGTTTGGGTGCCGGGGGACCGTAGCATCCCTGCCCGGTCCCAGAGGTCCCGGCATCACCGGCGGTCCTCGCCCGCGGTGTTTGCTCCTGCGGTTGCGTTTGTCAGAGCATTTCTCCTTGCCGGTTGATAAACAGGCTCCGGGTTGCAAGTGTCACCATAGAAACAGGTGCTATCTTAAGCAAACAAGGGCTTTATTAACCTTAAAAGTTACGGGATTTTTGCACGATTAGAGGCTGGGAAGAGAGCTGCGGGGGGCCGGCTGCTCGCCCACGCGTGTGGCCCTGCACCCTGCCCCAGCGAACGTCCCCGTCCCCATCCCAAAGGGACGCTGACGCACGTGCTCTAAAGCAAACTTTTCCCCTGTAGCATGTTTATACAGCACATGGTACAGGGGTCAAGCTTATCCAAAATGCTTGGATTTATTAAAATTAATAGAGAGCAGCTGTTAATTGCCAGCTGCTGTTATTTCTGCTTTTCGGCTGCCGGGCGAAGCGCCGTATGGACACGCTGGGGACGTTTTTGCAGAACTCTTGCGATCCAGGCGCGTTCAGCATCCCAGCAGTGCCAGCTGTGGCCAGCGAGGAGAAAAATCTTGTAGGGGCAGGGAATGCTTTTTAGTGGGTTAATTGATGTTAGTGGGGAACAAAAAAATAAGCTTTTGGGTATCCTGCGGGTAGGAGGGATCCCTGTTTTGGGAGAAGCCGGAATGCCAAGGTAGTTTACCCCACCTGCGCCGGGCCTGATCCTGTCGCCATCCAGCATCCGTGGTCCCTGTGCCACTGGCTGGCTCTGCGATGCCGTGGGATCGCGGATCCCCACCGTGCCGGTGGGACCCTCCGCCTCCGTCAGGGGGAACGGGGCAGATGTAATAGCTGGTGCGGCGGTGGTGTTCCTCCTCGCGGGGGCCCTTTCGACTCTACTTTTGAGTGATTAAACCGAGGGTTTGAAAGGGAAAGAACAGAGAGAAATGTGGTTTTAATTGATGACTTGGCTCCTTGGAATAGTCAGTTCCGCGGTGTGAGTTTCTGTCGCTGCTTGTTAATGAAGCCTTTATTAATAAAAGAAAAAAAAACCTAAGGAAAACCAAAATAAGCAGAAGAGGTTGCTGCTCAGGTGTAGTTTTCTTTGCGCTTCAAGCTTCTTTGGTCCTCCATAGGCACGTGGCAAGGTTGAGTCCCCCCGAAATGCCGGCAGCCCGGCAGCGGTGGGAGCCTCGGCACTGCCGCGTTTGCCAGGACCCGGCACCAGCCCTTGGGGCACGTGTTTCCCTGATGAGGTTTGTGTCGAACAGGTTTCCCGTGAGCAGTATCCCAAGTTGAGTGTCAACTGCTATTATTCATGTTCTGCAGACAGATGGGGTTTAATTGCTGTTACTGTCAGGCGCTCTGCAAATATCAGATGAAAAGGGCTTTCTGGCTAATTGTTTTAAAATAAAAGTTCAGAAACGATGTATAGAAATTATAGTTCAAATGTGTTTTAAAGAGCAAACTGTTTATATTACCTTTAAACGTAGTCTTTAGTCAACAGCATTAGGATCAGCGAGTGAGCGTGCGATGCAGTGCCGTCCTAGGGCCTGCGACGCCGGAGTGATCTGGGAGCAGTAACGTACAGCTGTGGGAAAACCACCGCCAAAGCGTGACTGGCCCGAGCTGTGGGAGAACAGAGCTGCCTCGCTGGGGAATTTCTCGGGCAGCGTCAGAGGGAAAGCGCTGCCTTCACCGGGCTGCAGCCGAGGAAAAGAGAGAAGGGAGCTTGGGGAAGGCCAGAGCCCCCGGGATGAGCAAGCGGTGGGGAAAGGTCTCTTTGCACAAGAGCACCTGGTTGCACAAGCACATGTGTTTGCACGAGTGTGTACCTTTGCCCGAGGATATGTTTGCACGAGTACGTATCTTTGCACAAGCGCACGTGTTTGCACAAGGCCATCGCAGTCATAAGCCACGTCCTCGCGCCTCCTTGCAGCCTGTGCTAACCCGTCGCGGCCGCTCACGCTGCAGGGAACCCCCCGCCCCGCGTTTCTTTTTCCACTCTCGATGCAACGGCACGACTCCGGCAAACCTTGCTCTGCCGCCGGGATACGGTCCGGGAGCAGCCTGTCCTTGCTCTGCCCTTTGCCACCGTGGTCCGTCAGTCCGGGGGTGCTCCGTCCCTTCCCCTGCTCTGCCCGGGGGAAATTCGGTCTGCAAATCCCCCGTGCGCAAGAGGGTTAAACCCTCTTTGCGTCCCTGCAAACCCCAGCTCCGTATGAGCCGCTGCTCAGGCTTATGCTCGCCTGCCTTGTAATTAATGCTCCCAGGTAATTACACTCCCAAACCCCTTGAAAAGCTGCCACTAAGCAATTCCCCCTGGGACACAAGAGGCGCTGAACGCACACGGGGGGGATGTGTTACGGCTCTGCTGTGTGTTGGGGAACAGCCACCCCGCAGTGGGGACAGGGCTCCGTCACAGGGACCGAGCACGCTTTTTCTTGCTGCAGCCCATTTCGGGGTCGGGAGGAAAGGGGGAAAGCACCAGGTACCCCAACACCTCTAGTTCCCTGCCCTCATCCCTCACCACCGAGCCATCCTCCTCCTCCACCCTGCTCTGGGCACCCTGCACCCAGCTCAGCCCCCCCGGGCGATGCAGCACCTTCTTCTTCTGCACACAACGATGCCGAGCAAAGCGCTCGGGGCTGCGCTCGGGATGACAGGCTCTGCACAGACATGCATTATATGATTATTATCATTATATTGCCAAGGATCCATGATGAGCGAGGTGGTTACGACAGCTACAAAGAGGCTCTTGTAAGCAGGGGCTGCGAGCTGCTCGCAGTTTTTTCCCCTCAGCCCCGCACGGCCCAGGCCCGTCCCGCGGATGCTCTTGGCTTTGCTCGGGCCCTGCCGTTGCATAGGGGTGAATTTAGGGTGAAGCCGCGGTGCTAAAGCATTCAGCGTCCAGAAACCTGTCTGTTTTGGGGGTTATTTGGGATGTTTTCTTGCGCGAGACACGCAGTTTGTTGCGCTCGCTGGGAGCTGCCCCGTGAATTGGTCCCTCTGCCTTCATCTCCGCAGCAGGTATTGTCGTTATGCAGATGGGAATTAAGGTTTTTTCCTCGATGCTTCTATTTCATTTAACATGCAAAGGCTAATAATTTGTCACAATTCAATAAAGCAGAGGTTACAAACACTCTTGCTGCTGTTTATTTAAATGATGGTTTGTTAATTAGCTCCTCTTAATGAGGAGAGAATAAATCAGATAAAACGTACCAAAACGGTATGGAGATATTTTGCAGATTAATTTTATTTTCCAGCTGAGATGCTCCCAGCACCCAGCGCTCACCGGTTCCCGGCTCTGTCCCAGCCTGCTTCCCGAGCCGCAGTGCAGCTATCGGTGTGCGGAGGCACATCGTGGCACCGCTCAGCCCCGGCTGATGCTCTGTCTCGTTGCATTTTGCTCACCACGGGTCCAAAAAGGACTTTTCTGGCTCTTTTCTGCTGCTGGGCTCTGTCCCTCCGGCCTGGCCATGGCGGTGGCTGACCCTGTGGCACGCCGCGTTTCCCTCTGGTTCGGCTCACCGCTTGTTTAGTCTAAGGCTGATGAAGGGGGAAAATAAAAATTAGATCAAGAATAAAGTTTTGCCGATGCAATTGGGAGTTTGGGGCAGGTTTACCCATCACCGTCAGCCAGAGCTGAGCTCTGATTTCATCGCTGGCCCCGCGGAGAGCACTTTGCTCCCATCGGCGTTGTGTCCCCGCCACCCCGGGGATGTTTCATATATAGTCTATGAAATGTGTCCGGGGACGGGATGTCTTGCAAACTCTTGTCCGCGTCCCCCCGCGAGCATCCGGGGATCCCCGCGGCGGTGGCCGGAGAAGAGTGGCAGGGTTGTGCGTTCGCCGAGTCTACCTTGCGGAAGAGACGCTAATCAATGATTAATCGGGCATGTGTGGTTGTGTGGGAGCGATTTGTGTTGGAGGAGGGAACTCCTACAGCACCCCGGTCATGAATCATTTGAAAGGCAAATTTGTGCAGTTACCAAGGGAACGGAAGAAAGGAAGGGACTTCCCTTGCCGAAATGACTCGCGCTCTGATGCGGCTGAGAAAATCGCTCCAAAAAAAAAATTAAAAAAAAAAAAGGGAAAAAAAAAAAAAAAGGGAGAAAAAAAAAGGAGTCGAAGCTGTGACTAAGCAGCAGAAGTTATGTAAAGCGCTCGCTGGGAAGTGCAGGGGAGGGACAGCACATCCTGCCGCTGCCCACGGCGGTGGCGGGGGGCGGCCGTCGGCCCCCTTCTCGCCTCCCCGGGGAGCGGGGGCGAAGCCGCGCCGGCTGGCCTGCTCCTCGCCTCTTGCCCTTGCTCACGCAGGTGCTTATAAAGGCTGGGTACCCTGCCTCGGTGCCCACGCTGGAGTGGGGCATCGTCCCCGGGGCTGGGACCAGGCACCCTCATCCCACACCTCTGCGTCACCCTCGGTCGCGGGTCCCTAGGGAGTGGGTGCTGCAGCCGGCATTGCACTGGGAAAACGTCTTTGCTTCGGCCAGGGGGGGAGTTTTGGGGTGTTCTGGGGGATGGTGCGCCCCGCCGTGTGCTGCAGCATCACCCGTCAGCCGGACGGGCGCGTGGAGCTAGGCTGTTTCTGTAGGGAATGGGCTGATGTGGGAAATGATGCTGCAAACTTCGTGCATGGTGATGCTCTTGGTGGCAGCCAGTTTGGCACGTCTCTGCTGGGGCCGGGGCCAGGCTCGTGGTCGAGGGTGGGATCCTCTGCTCTGCTCCCTGTGGGTGCTCAGGCAAGGGCCAAATACTCGGTTTGGGGCTTGGCATGCAAATTTCATGGTGCTTGGTATCCAAATTTAATGGTGCTCGGCATCCGAATTTAACAGTGCTCGGCACCCAAATTTAATGGTGCTCGCCCAAATTTAGGGATGCTCATCCAAAGGGCGTTAAAGCACGTGCACGGCAGAGGCACCGACCGCTCCTCCGTGGCAAGGGGACGGGCGAGGCACAAACACGCACCTTAAAAACTCAGAAATCCGGTTTCCCTCTGAAAACGCGACCCCAGGGCTGCGCAAGGGGGAACACCAAAGACCCGGGGCCGCGGCAGCGAGATCCGCAGCAGCATCTCGGCAGAGCCCCAACCACGCCGGGAAGATGCTTTGGGATCTTTCCAGCTTCCGCTCGGGAGCCCCCGAGCCCGGCGGGGAGCCGCAATATCTCCCGAAAAGGGAATGCAGAGGCAGCTGCACGGTGAAGGAAAACCCTCTCCCTGCCCTCCCCTGGTGCCACAGACAACCGGTGTCTGAGCGATTAGTCACCGCGATAGCGCCGAGGCTTCCCTCCTCCACAGCAGAGCCTGTCCCCCCACACAGGCAAGCCAGCTGAATGCTTAATTGGAGTTCCTCACACCTACCGGGGTGTAGCCTTAAACGAAGTGACAGCGCGATCAAAGCGCTGGAGTCAGACCCTGGGAGCTGTGGGTTGCTATGGAGTTTCTGGCTTCTGATTTTAAAAGAAAGGGAGGAAAGAAAAAATTATCTATCTATCTATCTATCTCTATATCTGTGTAGCAATCCCAACCCCAAACCTGCGGATGCTGCCGGCGGAGCAGCGTGGTTGGGGCAGGGAGGCTGCGGGGCTGGTCCTTGGGGGGGTCTTCTCCTCGATGGGGTGCTCGACCCCAAAAAGGTGCTTTCTGCCCCGTAAAGCTGACAGCAGAGCCAAAGGAGATTTGGTGGTGGTTAAGAAACCCCATGAGGCTCCTGCATCATGTGTATGGGGAGGGGGGAGGGAAGCTCAGCGTGGCAGAGAGCATCCCACGGGATCCAGCCGAGGCTTTTACTCCCCAATTACTTTTGGGACCGTCTCAGATGCATCAGGAAAGTCACCAGCAAACGTGTCCCCAGGGTGGGAGGCCTGTCCCCGCACCAGCCCCCGCGGCTGGGTTAGCTCACCTGGAGGTGGCAGGGCTGGAGTTTGACCAAAGGATTAATTTTTTCTGTCTGAAATTCACAGTGAGGACTTTAAGCTGATTAAAGCCGGTTTCTCACCCCGGTGAGGCCACGCACCGCGGTCTGCTTTGATCACTCAGGGGACAGTGAAGCAGCGGGACCCCCATAGATGGGGATGCCCGTGTCCCCCTGCTCCGTAGCACCCCATCACCCGTCACCTACGGCTTCATATTCCTCCGAAAGATGTTTGGGCTTAACTTGCAGAGGCCTTAAATTGCAGTGAGTGGGTACCGGGACCTGAGCCCCCGATGCTGCCCATCGCCTGGGGGAGCTGGGAGATTGGCTTTCGTTCAGGAGAGGGAAATTACAGCTTCATTCCCGTCAGGAACAACTTCTCTTCCCCAAAACAGAGGCACCGGGCAGGAGGGAAACAGGATATCGTTTGTGGTTTCATGAAAAAGTCGTCTTTTTTTTTCATTCTTGTTGCTTTGGGTTCTATTTAAAATTTGGGTATTCTGAGACAGAAAGTTATTTCAAAAGGGCGAAAACGTGTCAAGTTCCAGAAAATGGTGAAATCAGCTCGATGGCAGCTTTTTTTTTGGAAACACAGTTCTCTCCCAAATCCTCCCAGATCAGTGCCATGGCCGGCGCAGGATCTGGCCCCATCCCCCTCCATCCTGCCCTTGCTTCGGTGCTGCATGAAGGAGCATCCCTGGTACCAAAATGCCATTTTTTTCACCCCAATCCCTCCACCAGCTGTTGGCCCCGGGGGATTCGCAACCCAGCGCTGTGCCGGGGCCTCTCCGCTGCCTTGAGCCCGACCCCAGATACCTGCGCGTGGGCAGGGACGATCGTTGAAGCCCCATCGATCCCGTCTGCCAACCGCCCAGCGCTGCCCCAGCAAAAGGGCCCTTCATCGATAAAGCATCAACTCTCGCAGGGTGCTACCGGCAGGCTTAAAAAGATCATCTCGAAGCGAGGGCTTTTGGTTCTCACCGATTAATTAGTGCATTGTAAATGACTCGGAAAGGAGGTGACCGGTAAATGCGAGAGCAATTAAATCTGCAGCGCCCGTGCCCCTCCGACCCCTCTCCCGATGCATCGATCTCGCTCGGCAGCCTCTGGGGAAGCGATGGGGTGGGCTGAGTCGGGATCGCGTCCCCCTGGCATTGGGAAAAAAGGCTTTTCCCAGGCTGGGATCCACTTCTGCCTCTCCAGGCAGGCGCAGCTGGCCGGCTCACCTCTCCCCTGCAAAATGCAATGGGTTTATTCCCCGCTGTTTCTGAACGAGGGCCGGAACAAGGTAGGAGAGCGAGGAAAACCCTCCGCTGGCTTCCCTTGATGAACTGAGCTAATTTCTCTCTTAATGGTTAGCTACTGAGCTGAATGTGAGGCTTTCCTCCTGCACAGCAAACCCTCTCCCACACACAGACAAATAGGCTGAATATTTAATTGGAATTCCTCACACCTACAGGGTAAAGCCTTGTCAGTAGAAATATAGCCCATCGCCAGCTGGCATCCCCGCACGCCACCCACCTTATCTCTTAAAAAGAAATCCCTCCCCGTCCTCCTCCCTTCGCCACACACCCACGGGCCCCCCCCCGGCCGTGGGAGGATGCTGCCCTCCCAATGTTGCCCCCGCTCCCCGGGGCGCCCTCTCGGGGATGGGGATGCTGTGGGAGGGTGCTCGGGCAGAGCCTGTCCCGATGGCCATCGTGCCAGGAGAGATGCCCGTTGCCCATCATCTGCTGTACCGCGAAGGCACAACCCTCACCGGACCAGCCTGCATAGAGCTGCTGGAGCAAGATTCCCCCCACCCCGGGGGATAGTGGGGACCCCACTGCTGTCCCAGGGTGGTGGCAGGGGACCGAGAGCACCAGAGGGCACTGCCGATCTGTCTGCCCACACCTTGCCCTGCCAGTGCCAGCGTGATGAAATGCTGGGCGAAGCGTTGCCCGATATTCCGGGAGAGCAGGCAGCGTGCCCGAGGTGGTGGCTGGCAGGGGGGTGTGTAAGCCCCCCGTTTGCAAGCCCCGGAGCCTCCCAGGTATGAAGACCACCGTGCCCGCTCCGAAAATGACTCTCCCTCCCTTTCCCATGCTGTCCCAACCGGCGTGGGATGTAACCCTGCGGCATCGAGTGCTGCTGTCGAGTTGATGGGGATGCGGGAGCTGAAGCCCTGCCTGCAAGGTGCCCCCATCCCGGTGGGCAGGGGATGGGCTGGGGCTCTGCGCAGTCCCTTGTGGCTGCAAGTGCTGATACCCCAGCCCACAGGAACCCCTCAATTCAGATTTTCCAGGGATGGCTGAAGCCGGCGGCTGATGGGGGACGAGGAGGGAGCCCGTGTCCTCCCCGTGCACCAGCCCGGGGAGCAGCCGGGTGCGAAGGCAGAACATGGCACTGGTCCCGCAGCAGCACGGCATGGCTGAAACCCTAACAAACCAGCCAGACCCTCGCCTTTTTTCCTGGAAAGATAAGGGATGAGGCTGTGTGCTCGCAGCTGGAGCACATGTGTGTACACACCAGGGAGTCGAGGGTTTTGGGATCCCGCAGCTTCTGGGTGTGATGAAAGGGCAGAGATAGGCACTGGGCTGCTGGGCGAGGGGATGCTCAATCCCATTCAGGGATGCTCGATCCCATTTTGGGATATGCCTGCCTGACCGTCCCGGCTCCGGACCACCACGGAGATCACCGGATTGGTGCCAGGGATGACGGCAGCGGTTGTTAACGCTGCCTGCTCTGCCCATGCCCCTTCCCACCCCTGCCCAGGGGTCTGCAAGAGCCCTTCATCCCGGGGTGCAGAGCCGGCTCCAGAGCATCCCTGGGCAGGGAGCTGGGGAGGGGGCAGCTGGGCTCGGCCCCCAGCCAAAGGGCTCTTCCCCAGGGATGTAGAGCCTCCAGTGCCATGGAGGAGGAGGAGGAGGAGGGCAGCGGGTTGTGAGCCCTGGGGAGGGGAGGAGATGACAGCACCGAGCGCTGCCTTTTGTGCTGCTGGGCTCTGCTGGCGAGGGCGGCATTTGTATTGCCCCTCATCCCTCCAATATCTCCTTTGGTTTCTAACAGAATTGCTCTTTTCTTATCCCCTGTCTTTTCCTTTTTGTGCTTTCTCCCTTGCTCCTTCTCGTACCTCTCTCATCCCAGGTTTCAAAGACCCCCCCCTCCATCCCCTGCAGGGACCTGCCGCCATCTGTGGTTTTCTTTCCCTTTCTTGTATTTTTTTTTAAAGTTTCCCCATGTCTTTGTCTTAACGAGCCAGGTTAAATATTCCATAATCAGTGTAATAATACACCTGGACTTGTTCGCGAGATATCTGCCTTTTGTACTGCGACAGGACATTAATAGTAATTATTCTGCTTTGTAATTGGAGCTTTAAATACTAATTCAAACAGCCAGAGGAAAACCAATTAGTGCTAATTTATCTCTATGTGTTTTGGAGAGCCTGTGTCTGTCATACTGTGAAGAAATAGGTTGGTAATTAGTACAGTTGGGTGGTAGATAGAAGTAATTATCAGATTCTTTCATGTTCTTTAAAGGAAAAAAAAAATCTAAAGGCTGCATGACTCTTCCTTTCCGATGAAGTTTGCACCTCGAAGGAAGGCAGTGCATGGTCCCAGCCAGCTCCAGGCTCGCCTGCTCTGCGCAAGGCTCCTGGCCAGATCTTGTGGGCACCTTGTGCTGTACGAAGCGATGACCGATCCCGGGGACGGGATGCTTTGGGCACGGCCCGAGCATCCGAGGCTTTGCACGCCGGGTTTAGCTCGCGCAGGGGCAGTGGGGTGTCCTTGGAGGCGGCGAGCGGTACCCACACCGCGGGCGAACGCCGGTGACGAAGGCGGCGATCGGCACGGGGAGCTGCGCCTTTGCGCGTGGCTGGAGGAACGCTCCCCGCATCCCGGGCATTGCCCTGGGGAATTGAGCCATACCCTGCTTCTCCGAGCTCTACCAGCTGTGTTTGAGCCGTACCTTATGCCTATGAATCCTACCCGATGCGTTTGAGCCGTAGGCTATGCGTTTGAGCCAGACCCTATGCGTTTGAGCCATACTTTGTGTTTTTGAGCCATACTTTGTGTTTGAGCCATATTCTATGCTTTTGAGCCAGACCCTATGTGTTTGAACCAAAACCTATACATTCAAATCTTATCCTATGTGTATGAATGCTATCCTATGCATTTGAGCCATACTCCATGTTTATGGAACCTACCCTGTGCATTTGAGGCATACACTATGTGTTTGAGCCGTACCTTGTGTGTTTGACCCAAACTCTATGCATTTGAGCCAGACCTTATGTGTTTGAGCCAGACCTTGTGCATTTTAGCTATACCCTATGCATTTGAGGGGACATCGGTGGTGGCCAAATGGCCTCTGTCCCCATCATCCCTGTCCCCATCGTCTCCTCCTGGTGCTCTCGCTTTGCTGCCCAGGAGGAAGCAGCAGGTTCCTCGAGGACGCTGGGCCCTGCCACATGCTGTTCTTCTTTTTTTTTTTTTTTTCTTTCCTCTTACTGGATAAGAGGATCTCAAGGTTTTCTGGGAAGGGAGGATTTGGTTTGTGGTTACTTCGATCTCCCCCACCATGTTGTGCTATTAAAAAAATAAATAATGCGTGGAGTAGTTGTTCACCCCATCAGGATGTCGGGCCGAGCCAGACCAGGAGCGCAGCAGGATCTGCAGGAATTCATTAATGGCCCATTCTGTATTTCCTTTGCTCTTTAAAAACCCAGTGGAGTTACCTTGGTAATAATAAAGTGCACGATTCCAGGAGGGAGGGAACAGATTCTTATTTTGATTAAACGGATTTCTCCTCCTCCCCTCCTTGCCCCTTTTATTCCTGCCAATTTAAAATTTTTTGTTTAGGGAAAAAAAAAATTATAAGCAAATGCTGATGGAAAAAAGCACATTTTTTCAAGGGAGGGGAGAAAATGCCATTGGAAATCTTCTATGCGAAGAGATGCCGGGGGGCACAATATATCAAAGAAAATATAATACACCCAGGTTAAAACTAATGATTGCCATATAATTAGATGTGAACCATTGTGCTATAAATGTGTATTCTTCAGCGTGCTGTGATTTTACTGTAAAAGAGAGAGAGAGAGTGAGCGCGAGAGAGAGCGCACAAGAGAAAGAAAGACAGAAAAACACAGAACCCAGCAACATACTATAAAAAGCACTCTGTTGACTTTTCTGCTGTTTAGTATTCCTTGCCCGTACTCCCCCGGGAGTATGTAATTAGTGCTTTATGAAGAGTGCATTTAAAGCAGTTTAATATTCACCTCATTCAGTCTGAAACAATGTGATCACTGCTTAGACAAATCACTGCTCCTTACTGACATCCTCTGTCAGTACATTACCTCTGAAAAGACCTTTCAAGAGGCTTGGATGTTAATTAGTTGTCTATCATGTATAAACAGAGCAGTGAGCAGAAGGGCTGCACCAGGCCAAAGACACAGAGGGAAATACTGGAAATACTTTTTTCTTTTTTTTTTCCCTCCCCCTTTAATGAAAATTCCTGGCTTTCTCGTCCTCCGCTCCCCAGTTTGCTGGCGCTTCGCAGAGTTTTGCGTGGCCTGGAGTGGAGCCTGGGTTTCCCTGCCGCTGGGTGCCCTCCCAGGGATGCTGAGCCAGCCTGGCCCCACGGCTCTCTGCTGCCCTGGTTCTGCAGGCAAGGGGCTGCTGGACCCCGGCCGGCCCGTGGAGCATCCTCTGCTCTGGCTGGGCACGTGCTGAGCTGCCCTGCAAAATGTGAGCATCCCAGCCAACATCCCAGCCCTACAACCTGGTCCTTGCATCCTGGTCCTTGCATCCCAGCCCTGCATCCCAACCCTGCATCCCAACCCTGCATCCCAGCCCTGCTTCCCCTTGCTACATCCCAGACCTGCATCCCAACCCTACCTCCCAGTGCTACATCCCAGCCCTGCATCCCAGCCCTGCTTCCCTGTGCTAATTCCCAGCCCTGCATCCCAATCCTACATCCCAGTGCTACATCTCAACCCCGCATCCCAACCCTGCATCCCAACCCTACCTGCCAGCCCAGCATCTCTGTGCTACATCCTGGCCCTGTATCCCGGTCCTGTATCCCATCCCGCAGGTGCTTTCCCAAGCAGACAGGGATACTCAGCTGAATTCCCCTCGGCTATTCAGCCCTGCATTGCTGTTCCCTTTGGAAGTGTGAAGCTGCCGTACTTTGTTGAACGTGGAAGTGCCCCAGCCTAACGAGCTGGCCGAGCCGCTCAGCAGGATGGGACAGGGGACCCTCAGTCTCTCATAGCAGCACCTCACCGTGGTTGGGGATATTCCCATTGGGACACAGGCATGGCAATGCCGCAGAGCTGGGGAAGGGACCAGGCACCTGCCAGTGCGGGAAGGTGCTTTAATCCCAGCACTGACACCAGTTTAGTGACTGAACATGCTGAACTAGTGCTTCTGCACCTATAAAATGTGGTTACTGACACCCACCCACTTTCCTAACATGCTTGGAAATGAATGGATGGAAAATACTATAGGAAAAGGAAGTATTGCTATTTAAAACGGAGTTTAGCTTAGCACAGTGGCTTTACCCAGTGCAAAGCCCCGTTGGTTTGCTGCGGTGCTCGCTTTATTGATGCTGATAGGCAGTTCTCGCTGGAAGGGATGCACTGGCTGTCGCAGCCCCCCTCCATGGCACCAGCACGGGGCGACGAGGGATGAGGGGGCGGGTGGGAGACCTGGCTTAGACACGCTTATTGCACCCCGAAGAGGCTCTTTAGCGGTTCAAAGCGATTCTTTCCATTTTCCGTCGCTGCGCTCTGCCATCCCAGGTAAAATGTCTGGCAGATGACGGTGGCTGCCTCACCCTGCCTGCCCCCGGCTTTATCTTCTCAGGGAAATCCAGCAGATTGGGGGCAGCGCCGGGCCCAGCTGTGCATCGCTCGTCCCCCATCCAGCCGCACGCCTGCAAGGATGCTCCCCATGCTCCCCATGGGCTGCTGGCCCCAAGCCCTCCTTTCCCGGGACAGCTTGTCCCCCATGCGTATCCCTGCATCCCCCCCCCGCCGTGACCCCCTGCGTGTCCCCCATGTCCCCCCGCTCCCCGTGTCCCCTCGCTGGGTGCAGCTGGTACAAGGTGGATGCAAGGCACCATCCCGGCAGCTGGTCCCAGCTCCTCGAGCCCGGCCTCCGCGACAGCGATGGAAGACCGGGAGCCACAGGAATCCTATTACCGGCCTCCATCTGGCAGCCCCTATTTGCTTGCCTGGGTGCTCGCAAGCCAAATCCAGCAAATCCAACACTTCCCAGGGCCGGGGCAGCCGCTCGCTCCCCCACGGATGTGTTTAAGGGGCAGGCGAGGTCCGACGCCGTCCTTTCCCTTTGGCATGGAGCAGACACGGACTGTTGCTCACTCTGCTGCTGTAAGCAACAGCCAAGGCTTGAAACCACAGGTGGTTTTGGGGTGAGACCCCCCCTGCACCCCGCGGCCGGGCTCCCCACGCATGTGTCCCCATGGACAGCCCCACACCGTGGTGGGGACACACCGAGGATCCCCATGGGATGCCTTCCTGAACCTCCCTGCCTGCCTGGCCACCGAGCAGCAGCTCCACACCCTCTGGCTTGGGGTTTTTCCCCCTTTCTCTCCCTTTTCCACCAGTTTGTTTCCCTGGCTCTCTTAGTCACGAAGGTGAGGCACTGACAGAGACACAGACATCAAAAACAAGAGGTGATGAAACGCCGGGAATAATTAAGTTGCACTAAATCACTGGGCCCTCGTGGCACGCTGCCAAAGCACTGAGGAAACTGGAGCACGAAGGAGCTGAGTTATTATTAATAATCACCAGCGCCCTCGTGAACAACAACCTATTTTGCACCTCTCTGTACCAAAGGAGTGGGAAGGGAGCAGCCGGCCGGAGGGACCGGGATGCGGAGAAAACCATCAGCATGGGGGACAGAGCAGGGGACAAGAACCCCAGGTCTCCTTCCCGCTGGCTCTGCCGGTGCACGGCGCTGCACATCCCACTGTGTGCGGGCAAATGGGGGACTGGATCCGTCCCGGGGCCATCGGCACCGGCCGGGCTGGGCTGGCCGTGCTGGAGGCAGCTCAGGGCCAGAGCAAGTCTGCTCCCGCCGCGCATCCTCCACGCAACCCAGAGCTTTACGTAAGGGCAGTCTTATCCGCCTGCCATCGGGGCTTGTCCTTGCACCGGGCTGCAAGCAAGAGCTCCCGTTCCCAAGTGTGTGGGTGAGCCTGCTAGCCCCAGGCTGGGCATTGCACAGCTCCAGCACCCCTGCCTGGCCGTGCTTGCAGGTTGTTTGCACGATGCATGCAACAGGCTGCGATTGCCTGCCGTGCAATACCCGATCGGCGGCTGATAGCGGGCCAGCGTGCAGCCAGCGTAGCCCCGGCTTTGCAGGGTGTTTGGGACATATATCCCCTGCACTGTGCCAGGCTTTCACCCTTGAAAGCTCTTGGGAAAGTGCTGCTGGGTGTGCAGGGCTTGCTGCCTTCACTGCTCTGGGTCTCACCTCAATTACGGGCTTTAAGGAACGAGGGAAGCACCCCAGCATGCGTCGCTGGTGGAGGTGCTGGTGGAAGGGACGCTCCGGCTCCCACAAGCCTTCCTGGGTACCACTGTGCTTTTTGGGGAGCGAAAAGAGACTTTAGTGCAAAGACTCCTTCTCCAATGAATGCTGAATCCATGGCTTTACATTGCATGGCAGGGCAAGGCTCGTTTTAGGGTTTGATCACACTTGGCTCCATCTCTGCAAGAGCCCGGGCAGGCTCTTTGCAGGGTTTGGGGTTGATTTCGGATGCCATGTGGCCGTAGGCAAAGCCTGGGCCCCAGCTCCCACCGCCGTTCCCACCAGCACATGGTTCATCAGGGGAACCGTCCCGACCTAGTCAAAATCCTCGCTGGCAGGGTAAACTCAACGGTGTCGAAATTTCGGAGAGCTGTAAATCTAATGTGATTGTAAAAAGTTTAAGCCTCCATCTGCAACACGCAGGTAACCCTTTAATTCCCTGACAACACAGAGGTAACTCCCAGCTAAATCCTTAATCCCTGCACATCGCAGCCCTGTGAATTCGGCTCTCCGCAGCCCAGGTCTCATCTGCAGTGAGCAGCATCTGCTGCCCGCTGCAGCATCCGCGCTCCTCGGCTGCGATCTGTGTGCTCCTGGCGGAAAAGTCTCCTAAAATAGCTGTGCCCCAAGTGCTGGTGCTTTTACTCTGTTGATCGAAATCTCTGGAACGCCTTTTGCATCTCTTTAAAATAGGAATAACGACAGCTCCTGCATCCCTGCAGTGCCCTGCGCCTGCCCCGAGGTTGCAGCGGGATGGGGGACGGGGGAAGGAGCCACCCAAACCCGGTGTCCCGGCTCTGGGCCAGCCCTCCCTTCTTCTAAAAAGGCTGAAACATTTCCAACCGATGTGACATGTTGGAATGAGCCCATTGCCTGCTCCGGCGGGTGCTGCGAGGCTCGTGAAGCATCGCCAGCATCCGCTGAAAGACTTTGCCCCCGGAGCCTGCCAGAGCCGATCCCTGTGCGATAGCGAGAGGGTGCAGCTGCGGTGAGACCCAGCCGGCACGGAGCAGGCGGCGGGGACGCTGAGTGAGCCCGACGGGTTTGGGAGCTCGTCAGCATCATGATGACAGCACCGGGGATTGCTCCACGCATTGTACAACGCGGGTCCCAGCCGCTGGGAGAACGTTTCCCAACCTGGCGAAACCTGTACGAACGACCACCCTTTCTTAAGCAATTTTCCTGACTCAAGATCCCACCCCAAGTCAGCGGGAGATGGCTCTCTGCTGCCTCTTACAAAACTTCTCCATCCAAACAGGTTTCCCCATTAATCCCTCTGACAGATTTTTTTTTTTCCCTCTTTTTTTTTGGGTGACCATGGGTGCTGTTGGCTCTTCAGGAGCGTGTTTGGTGCCAGGCCACGGTGCTACATTGACATGGCTTGGCTTTTCTCGGCTGGGGGGCTGAGGCTACCCATGGCATCAAGCACAAGTTAGCCAAAATCACGGCCTTTGTAGGAAAGACTTACCTGAGGCAGGAGGGAAGGGAACGGCTCCTCTGGGAACTGGGCAAATCCAGGTGAGACACAGGGAGGGACCGTCCGGCAGTGCCGGGGGATGCTCAGCCCTTTTTTATTTTAGTGGCCCAAATATTGACCTGGAGCAAATCCAGAGAACACCACTGTGTTCATCTCCCCTGGATTTACAGCAAATTTCTAAGGGGTAAATACTTTTATAGGTGAATGAAAAGTTGCTAATTTATTTCAGTGCTCAGCAAATTGTCCCGGTGGGCTAAAACCCACCAGTAACATATCCTGAATGTGCATATGGAAGCACCTGCAGTGGCTTCTAGCCTGTTCAAGACACTTATAAATTCATTTTTCCCCTCTTGGGGATGACCCGCCGCCACCTCACGCGTGTCCTGCTGGGCTCTGCGACCGGGTGCTGGCAGGCAAAGGGTTACGCAGCCCCATCTGCTCGGCTCCCCATTTCACAAGGGCGGGTTTAGAGTTTTACTACAAGTTTCAGACAATGAAGGTGTGTCTGCGCTCGGTGCCTGGTTTGCCCGTTGTGTAGGCGTCGGGTTCAGCGCCGTCTTGTCAACACTTGAATATGTTGAGCATCACTCACGGGGCATTCTGTAAGAAACCTATTAAGTTAATTACCGAGGCTCGGTGTGTGTATGTGTGTGTGTGAGAGCGAGCGTGTGCGCCTCTCCTGTAAAAATTTGGCTTTCTTCGTTGCAAGACACTTCTGATGCAAGCCCCGGCCTCTTGTTGTGATGACATCTTGTCTGCTGCTGTAACTGATACAGGGCTCGCATCGTGCTGCCTGCAAGCCAGAGAGGCTGTGAGCTGGTTTGGGGGTCAGCGTAGGACCCCCCACCCAGCCTGACTCGGGGACACCCACCCAAACACAGGGTCCCTGCGGTGGCCCTGCTTATAGGCTGAGGAGGAGTTAGGATGGAGATTGGTCCTAAATCTGTGGGATTTGAACTCAAACCAGGGTGCGCTGCCTGTGTGGGGCCAGCCCGAGCATCCCTGGAGGTCATAGCAGCTCTCGCGGTCGGCTTATATCATCCTTTCTGCTCCATCCAAGTACCTGGGAAAATGCGGTTTTGACCCCTTGGTTTGGGAAGAGGGCTGGGAAGGAACCTCTTGGTCTTTATATTTGCACCGTCACCCACAAATGGCCCAAAGTAATCGGGGCTGGAGGAGGGGGAGCTCTTCTTGTTGGGGCTGGGGGGGAACGTCCCATTCCCAGTGGCAGGAAAGCACATTTCGTGCAAGGAGACAGCGCAGAAATAGCCTCCAGCAGCACCAGTGGGCATTCCTGGGGGGACACCCCCTCCACTTTTCCTCTCCCCCCTTCCCTCAAGCCCCTCCGCCGCCTTCGCATCCCTCCGGCCAAGGAGCCGTGGGTCTGAGCCCCAGCCCGGACAAGAGCAGTGCTGTTTGAGCAATGATGAAACGCCACGAGCAGCAGCATGTGTCTGCGCTGCCCAGCCCCAGCCTCGCCATCGCATCCCGGCTTTCCCCACGTCCTCGCCCAACCGGGCTGAAACGGGCCCGCCGCATGCCTCGCCGCCCCTGAAATATGTAAAAAAAAAAGAGTTTTCCCTTGCCGGAGCCCGAGCCAGGGTAGGGAGAAGAGCAAGTGCTGGCTTCTGGCTCCCAGGGTGGTGGGTTTTTTGGGGGGGGAGGCACACGGGGCATTGCACAAACAGCCCCCGGCACTTGCACGCGCCCCAGGTAGGGCGGCTCAACCCCCTCCTTCCCGCTCCGAGAGCATCCCACGGGAACCCGGATCCGGTGGACTTTTATGGAAGAAAGGGAAGTCCATGGCACCGCCGGAGCAGCCTTGGCAGCCGCAACCGCTGAGCGCCCGCCAGCCGTGCAGCAACAGCAACGCTGCTGCCGTTAACCCCTCATCCACGGGACGGGCGATGCCAGGCCTTTGCCTGCATGGCTCCTGTCTGCTGGGGTGCAGGTCTGCGGGGGGGGGTCAGCAGCCCCAGTACGTGTCTGCCTTGGGCGGGGGGCCATAGGATGCTGAGCAGCAAAAAAATACCGGCGAGAAGGCGCGCCTGGCTCTTTCTCAGCATCTAAATCAACGCGAAGGGCTCGTGAGCGTCCCAAAGCTCTCATCCTTCAAGAACTGACACCCCCCCCCGCCAAAAAAACAATAACAAGCAGGAGGGAAGCGGGGGGAGCTCGTGCTGCTCCAGTGGAGGATGTTTCCTGTTGGATTTTCTCCCGTCCCAGGGGCAGCTCTGGACTCTCCCTCCGAGTGCTGCCAAGTCCCGCCGTCAGGAAGCAGCTTTGGGGGGGGGGGAACGGGGATGGAGAGGCCGAGCCCACGGCAGCCCGGATGCGCTGGCGGGGGCCAGACAGCACGTTCCCCTCCCGGCGAGTCCCGGCTGAGGCTGTCGTCATCAGATGCAAAGGGGAGACTTTTTGGCCAACAGAAGGAGAAAAAAAAAAAAAATTAAAAAAAAATTAAAAAAAAATCACACCCCCCCCCAACCCCACGCTCTTTCCCCAGCACTCCCATCAGATTAACGAAGCCAAAATAGCCAAGTTGGCCCAGAGCGGTAGCAGGGCTGGCACGCGCGGGCTTTGATCCACCCCCGCACCCAGGAAGGTGGCTGGGCCGGGGATCAGACACCCCAGGGAGGAGGAATTTGCAGGGGAGGTTTGCGGCGTGCGCACGCACCCACGGCCACCCTCCGGCCCCGACGTGCCCCCCCTCTATGCCATGGCTTGGCTGCCAGGGTGGGATGCAGTGATGCACGCAGCATCCTACCTCCCGACCCACCGGGCCGTATTGGTAGTCATCGCTGGGTATCACCCCCCCAAAATCTGGGCTCATGCCCTGGTTTCATGCCCTGGGCTTTCAACCCCACTTGTCGCTGCTGCGTCAGTGTGGATCTGGCCTTTGCATCACGTCAGCAGTGTAAAAAATCACTCCGAAACGCAGGACCACCCCGGAGAGGCAGGAGGGGATGCTTCTTTTGGGAAGGCTGGCTGGTGGCTGGAAAACATCAGGTTTTTCTGTCCTCCCAAAGCTTTGCAGCACAATACAAGGTGGCGGGGCTGTATTTTAATCTATAAGAGCCTCCCGACGTTCCTGAGAGTAGCCATGGCATGTCTTGAGCACCGAGCATCGCTGCCTCCAGCACCCACCGGGCTCCTGCCCTCCTCACCATCCTTTCCCCTTGGACCAAACCGAAACTTAGAGCATCTCTGCCAGCCTGGTTATGCCTCGCGGAGGGATGTGTGGTTCACGCATGAGATGTTCGGGCCCATGTGCCCCACGGATGTATTTATTACTGTTTTCTACTGCTTGGATGGTGGCAGTGCTAGGGATGTGCTGGTGCTTTGCAACCCCCGAAGCAGATATATTCCCGTCCCCAAAGGCGAAGCAGCCCGCAGAGTCTCCCCGTGGGCACATCCTCACGGCTGTCCCGTGCCTGGCCCCAGGGGAGGGTTTCAGTGCAGGCTCTGCTCTCGTCCGCACAGAATCGGGCTACAGGCCTTTAAATGACTGAATTAGGCAAAATTTGGTGTTTCTCCAAGAATCCTCCGGAAATCTGCTGCTGGAAAAGCAAGCTCATCTTAAAGCTACACGCACGCAGAACAAACAAGTTTTCCACTCTCAAGAACGGTAGAGACTTGGGATGGAAAAGGCCTTTCCAGTCCTACCCAGCCCTTTTTCTGGCCAGTTCAAGCTTGTTCCCTGCGTTGAAATCTCAGGGGCTTTGCTTGTGGCTTTGAAACCACTCGTAGGGCACCTTTCTCTGGAGTTTTTGCAGCATTTTGCAGAACTGGGGGTGATGGGGGTGCCCCAGCGAGCACTGGGGGCATCGAAAGGCACCTGCCCCCCGGCTCCATGGGGTGAACGGGGGGAGATCCTGGTGGACCTCCTGGAGAAGGACCAGGCTCGTGCCAAAGCCCAGCGGAACAAAGCAGCCGCGCGGAGCGATGCAGGTGTGGTCCGGCGGCTGCTGGGAAAATCGGTGTCGCAAGCGGCGTGTTTGAGCTGTGCCACCCTGCCACAGTGAGCGAAAACTCGGCGAAGTGCAAAAACTGCCCTTCCCCTTCTGCCCCCCACCCGCCTCCCCATGCCTGAGCCATCCTCAAGCCTTCCTCCTCCTCCTCCTCCTCCGAACCCAGCACCACTTCCCACCCCAGCAACGCAGCATCGGTCGTTATCCCACCGGCACCAAGGAGGCAGGGGATGCTTACGGGGGGGTCCTGGCTGGATTGCGTGTGGGACGAAGCCCACGCCAGCCCTCCCCTCGGCGGACCAGCACCGGGCCAGTGGGTCAGGGTGACTCATCTGGCAGCCAGCTCCGCAGTGAGCTCGCCCGCAATTGCAACACCGCCGGGATATTAAACCCAGCCAGCCGCAGAGCCCGGCATCCACGCAGCTTCCTAACACGCCCCTGGGGTTGCTATCAACATCCCTGTTGTTCTTAGCAATCGCATCCATCATTTATCATCCCGGTTTACAACAGAGGCCCAGGGGCTGGGAGACGGGGTGTAACCGCGCAGGACGCGATTGCGACGCTCTCCGAAAGGGTCTTTCGGGTGTGCCGGGTTTGCAGCCACCCCACCGGGTGCTGCTGCCCGCTGCTCCGGCTTTCAGCCGCGGCGAAGGAAAGCAAGGCAGAGCCGGTGTAGACAGCAGTCAGAGCGTGTACAGCCCTTTCCATAAGCTGGTTTAAATCATCTTTTTATTCAACCGGTGCATTTTTCTTGCTTAAATGAACCCTGACGCTTCTCTGCCAGGGACCCAGGAGAGAAGGGGTAGCAGGAAAACTTCTTCATGCAGTTTCTTGGCAAGCCAGCCAACCTCTCCTCCCAAATCCATTACTTATACCCAGACTGCGAGTGTTCTGGCAAAGCCGCATCTCGCATGCCCTCCTGCAGCAGCTTGGCTGCACATCTGGAGCCAGAGCCCAGCATCCTGCATCCCATTGCCCCCATCCCAAGTGCTACCCTCTGCCTCTGTAATATCATGGGTTTTTTTTTAAAAAAACCAAAAAAAACCAAAAAAACAAACCCTCCTTTTTCAACAGAAGTGTTTTGGCTGAAGTTTCAAAACCATCCAAGTGTCATCACAGCCTCCGCCCCGCTGCCTTGGACCCCTCACCTAGATCGTTAAGGAAAGGTGCAGATAGGCAGAGCGTCTGTGCCAGCAACGCCTAAGCCAGGCAGGTATCTGTCGCTTGCTGGAAATCCACCCAGCAGAGCCTCCCTCTTTTGAAATGGGATGTTCTGGCACTGGAAATGCCGTCCTTGGGCTTCTAGGAGGGAGGTAGGAGCCCGGTGAAGGTCTCTGCAGCGTGCGGATCCTGTACGGTTCAGGTTATTAAGTGCAGCATTTTGTCTCTGCTGCTTTCATGCTCCTAGATTAAAAAACCTTGCAAAGAGCCAAACACCGAGGTGATTTATGTTTATTTTGCTTACTTAATAACCCTATAGCATGTCCTTCCCTGGGGCATTAGGGTGTATCAGACAGGCATTAATTTAAATTACAACCGTGCCTGATATTTATTTTTTAATATATTTTTATGGTAGCCTTCCCCATTTATAGCGAACTAGAAAAAAAGCTGGGCCACGCCAAGAAGCTGTAATTGCTACCTAATAATCCTAAAAGCAATCGGGGTAAATCGTCGGCGATGCTGACCCTGGAAAGCCAGAGGAGAGGCTCTTCGGAGCCATGTCGGAGCGGTGACATCCCAGCGTGGCCACCCGGTCCTGGTCCGACCCAGGCAGATCAGTGCCTTCATCGGGGACCCAAGGGTGGCAACGGGACCCCTCGAGCTGCTTCTGCTCCCTGAGGACCCTCGGGGAGGGTTCCAGGGGCTCTAACGAGCCTCAGTTCATGTTTTTGGATGAGGCTGTGTAGTGCTTCGGTGCATATTTGTGCAGCAATGGTATTAAAGGCAAGCGGTTTCGGTGCTTGTAGCCATGTCAGTCAAAAACCAGGCAGGTCCACCGGCTGTGCGGTACCAATCCTCCCGGGTTTAGCTTTTCCTCGCCACCCACTAAGGTTCTGGATCTGCCCCAAAGAGAAATTTCCCCCAGAAAGAAATGCCCCTTTTCCACTATTCCTGCGCCTGTATGTGGCTCGGATGTAGTTTATCAAACTTTCACGCGCAGACTGGCAGCGAAGAAGCCAAATATCACCCGGAATGGTGAAACTTCATGAGAGTCAAGGGAAATTAAATAATGGGCTTGGGCTATGGGTAATGGGGGACTGGCAACCGGGGCTGGGGCAATTGCACGTATCCGGCCCCGTGTAGCTCGGCAGGTCCCCGGGGACACGGTGCTGGACCGCGCATCGCCGGAGCCTGCCGAGAGGATCAGGAGGCTCTCAAGCAGCGGATTAATCTCCTGTCATTTGCATGCATGAAAAGCAAAGTGGCTGGGCAATTAAGAGCCAGGCGGAAAGTTAGGCTGGAGGCGTGGGGTACTCGTGTTTTGGTGGCGGTGAGATGCTGGGGATCATTTCTGCCTCGGGTCCGGGGTGGCCTGTGCTACAACTCCAGCTGTGCCAGAGGAGCAAAACTGGCTCTGAGCAAAGGCTGAGGGCCCTGAGTCATCCCGAGGATCTGGGAACTGGGACTATGGGGAAGCACCAGAGAGCAGAGGCTGAGGATAACATCTTGGGGTTGGGGAAGCTGGCCTGGTTCCAGCGGGAAGGGGAGGTTTCTCTGGATTTGGGGCGCGATGGGATCAGGCACCGGCTCTGGGTGCTCTGCCAGGCTTCGGTGTGGGTTTATCTGTGGCCTCAGGGACGCAACCCTCGGTCTCCTCTCTGCAGCAAAGTGACCATGGTTCTCCCAGCTCAGGGCTGAGCACACGGAGATGAAGCAGGAGAGGGCTCAGGCACCTCCAGGACGTGCCGGCGAGAAGCAGGAGGGGTGCAGGGAGCTGCATCCCAAGGGCTGGGCAGCCAAAAGCGTGCGTGGGGTGTTGGGATGTTCATAATCCTTGATTTCCCAGCTTCTCTCCTGATTTACCTGGTCAGCAGCCAGCAGGCGCGGTGGATGGGCCGGGCAGCGTGGTACCAGCCGGGGTGTGCATGCACCCCGCTGGGTCTGCTGCAACGCCGAAAATCGCAGCCTTGTTAAAGCCAAAGGGCTGCATTTCTAATGCAGAAAGGCGGGGAGGGGGCTCTGGTTTCCTCCAAAGCCTGCGGGTGCAGGTGGGTGCACGGGCAGATTTGGGTGTACAGGGCCATCCCAGACCAGGGATGCCGGGGAGCATCCTTGCTCCCTGTGTGCACGAGGTCCCCACAAACCTTGGTTGCCACGAGCACCCGGGACCTCTTTCCACCATGGCCTATGCTAAGTCGTTCCCTGCCCTGGGAATCTGCTGTTAAAACACTTTCCTGGGTAATACAGTAGCCGGGAGAGACCCTTCCCCACCGTGCACTTCCCCTCCTGGCAGCACAGGGACATCCCCACCATGGTGGGCTTTTCTTCCATGAACTCCTTCCATGTCTTTCTCTGTATTTTTCTATTTCTACTAATTCCTTTCCCTATGGAGAGAACACGACGTGGACGCGCCAAGCTTTAATTCAGTGGCATAACAACGTTGGCATAACGGGATGTGACATTTATAATAAAAAAAGGATTTGCATGGTAGGGGCTGACAGTCTCCTTCGGGCACGAAACCCCAGCTTGATGGTGATCGGAAAAGCGAGGGTGGTCTGGAGCCATGCTGGCAGGGAGAGGGTCGGCGTGGTGTGGGCGAGCTGGGGTAATTCGGGACCATCCCATGCCCGGTGCGGGGATCGGTGTGGAAGTGAGCTAAAATGCAAACGGGCAGCTGAGCTGGGAAATGCCAGAGTCTGGGAGTGCTGGGAGCTCGCCGGGCCCTGCCCTACTCTCACATGGCCTCCCTCCATGCAGAAATAATTGGAGGGAGAGTTTCTCTTGGACCGGGATTTTTTCTCACATGCTTTTTGTTGGAAAGCAGGATGAGACTGAACGTTTCTGGGAGTTGGGGTAGGAGCGATCCTCACCACTGGTGCTGGCTTTGGTGGAGAGGTGGAAAACCCAAAGCTTGCACCTTCCCCTGCAAGGACACGGTTGAACAGATCCGTATCCAGCTGCAATTAGCGTCTTATTCCTTTATTCTGTGTTCGAGCCTCTGCTCCGCTTGCAGAAGGCTGGATTGCCATCCTGGCGGCTCTGCCCTGCCCGGGATGCTCCCCTGCGCTCCCGAGAGCCGATTCATAAATCCTGACCTCATTATAAAGATCACAGAAAGAGAGAATAACAAATCTGGGCTCCTGGCTGTGCCGGCTTTGAAGCCGCCTTCCCCCCGTCAAGCTAGTGTGCCGTAAGCGAGCAGCGCAGGAGGAGCCCTGTTTGTTTGGGGATTAACTTCCCCACTTGGTTAATTGTTGGTTAATCGTATCAGCACGCTACTGGGCCGGCACCTCGGCTGCTGCCCCGTGGGATGCGGCCCCCCAGCACCCAGATAAATCCCATGGGGTCCCCGGGGCCGGGCTGGGGCACGCTCCCGGCAAGGCGGCAGCAGCCCAGCCCCGCTCTGCTGCGCAGCCCTGGGACCCATCCGTCATCTGTTTGTCCTGGTGCCCTGCCAGCGATTGTGCCGATTCCCACACCCACTTTCCATAACCCTCCGTCCTCGCCCGGGCGAATCGCTGGCGCGCTCGCCACCCATCCCTTTCCCCTCCTCTCTGATGGGATCAGACACGTTCTGGAGAAGGGGAAGAAAGGAAAGTTAAAAAAAAAAAAAAAAAAAAAAGATCAAGAGGAAAACAAAATGTGACTCACTGCCTTCTTAATTTATTTGTATTTATTTATTCCCCCCCCGCCCTACACTGCGACGTGCAGCAGGCAACACCGAGGGCTGGCTGCGATCTACCGGAGAGCCTCCGTGCAGCCGGTGTCCAGCTTGGTAAAGGAGTGTCGGGAATGAGGGGGGAATAATTTTCTCCACTCTTTTGGCCGAGGAAAAGAGTACAGAGAGGAGCTCCTGGCGCAGAAATTGCACGGCACAGATTTTTAAGCCTGTCCAGGTCTCCGTGCGAGCATCCCACCAGCATCCCGTGCCCCACCAGCACTTGATACCACACAGCACGGACCTGAGGGTGGAAATATTTAATTCCACCTCCTACACTGTGTCCTCGGCAGGGGAAAGAGAGAAGAAGATAAAAGACTAGGAAGCTCAAATGGTGTCATTAGGAACTATTAATGCTCTCATAAAAGGGCATTAATAAACCCGGCAGCTCATCAGTGTCCATTAGCTCCGCTCGTGGCAGGGATCTTTGGGGGCCACTGGCGTGCGATGCTCTCCTTGCCCTCGCCAGCATTTCAGCAAAGGGGCAATGGGCTGGAGCGGGGAGTTCTTCCTCCCTGCAAACCATTCCCTCCACACTAGCAAATACCCGCTTCCCAGCTGCAGGTCCCCCTCGCCCCGGGGAAGGCAGTGGAACCCCGGGAGGGAAAGCTTGCAGGAGCAAGCAGGGCTTCACACCGGACCCCGCCAGCCTCTCCTATAGCCCAGGAGCCTGTGCCCATTGCGAGCAGAGTTTGCTCCCTTGCTTCCAGAATAGCTGTTTACTATTAAAAAAAAAAAAAAAAAAAGGCAGGGTTTACAGTGCTCATCCCTACTTTCTCCCTCCCGCCCTCTTCCTGTTCTCGCCTCTTAAAAGGAACTTTATCCTTTGACTCTCCCATCCCCGGGGCTAGCCAGAACCCACTTCATCTTGGGGCGAGCAGGCAACCCACATCAGCAGGCAGAAAAACAGGGAGGAGGCCCGGCTTCTCCCGATAAGCCCATGGCAAAGCCAGGAATAGCAGCGAGGTCCCCGCACGGGAGCAGCCCTACCCGGAACAGAAAAAAACCTCAGTCCCTGCCTTTGAAGAGCGGGGACTGGCAGCCGGCCCGGCCGCATGGCGAGCTTGGGGTTTGCTGCGAGCTTCCTCCGCCAGCTCAGCCCCGCAGCCAAGACCGGCACATCTGGGGGGGAGCAGGCACAGCTGGAGGGGCTGGGCATGCATGGCTGGGGAGAGCAGATGTGCACATCTGGATGGAAGAGGCACGCACGTCGCCTGGGCAGCGCGGGCATGCACACGCATGGGTGGGCTGGTAGCGCACATCTGGGTGGAGCTGGCGTGCACATCTGGGCAGGTTGTGCTCGCACATCTGGGCAGGCTAGGCAGGGAGAGAGCAGTCAGCATAGCCCCACAGCCTCGTGTCCCCCTCCAGCACACCCTGGGGTGCTTCTCCCCCAGCAATCTGTGTGCCGCCTTCCCCTCCCCCTGGGACCCAAGGCATCCAAACCTGCCAGTCGCTGCCCAAAATCTTAGTCATCACCTCTGTCATCGGGTTATTTTCGGCTCCGGCTGCCCAGGTGGCGAGCCAGCATTGGGGAGCCGATAGCCAGGGACCTGAGCGGGCATTTGGCTTCCCGGTGACCTTTGCTGTGCCACCAGCAGCTCGCAGGAGGCTGTCGCCTGCTGTGACTCAGTGCAAAGCAGGTTTCTTTTTGGAGAAAGCAAAGCTTTGATCCCAAAGAGCTGGGGAACCGACCATGTTCCCCGCGTGCACTTTTGCTTGCAGTTATCTGATGCATCTTTTTTTCAGAGTAATAACTCCCAGGGCAGGTTAGGACGGAGGAGCCCTGGCAGCGGCGTGTGTGTGGGCAGGACTGGAATAACGGGTGCCGTAGGAGAGGATTTACGAGCGCTGGCGGCGGCACTGGTGGGAGGTGGGGGCCGGCCGAGAATAGCACAGCAGGTCAGGGGTGACGTGGCTTGCGAGGGGCCAGGATGCGGCCGAAGCTCCCGCCGCTGCCCCCTTGCCATTAATCCAGTTCCAGCGGGATGCTCGGCGGTCTCGGCAAAGCCTCCTTCTTCCAGGGAAGCGTCCCAGGCCAGGGATGGAAAGCCAAGCCCGCCGGGCGGTGGGGCTTGCTCGCCAGGCAGGAGTTTCGGTTGAGAGCAAAACCACCGCAATGGGGCAAAGCTTTGCCACGGGAATGCCGGTGCAAATCGCTGCGGTCCTCCGCTGCCGGCCCCTTCCCAGCCGACACGGTTCACCCCTCCCAAAAACCTGCATGCAAAGCAGCACCGTGGCTTTTAACGGGCTATCGTGGCTCTCCCGGTGTGCCACAGCCTAGACCGCCCACCCGGATCGCCGGATCACTGATGGTCCCTGTGTGCAGGTGACAGCACGCTGATGGCACTGCCGGTGTGCCAGGGCACCGTGCGTGGAGCCTCTAAATCCCAAATAGCCAAAGAAAGGCCCTGGCGTGCTCCTTCTCCCCCTGCCCTGTCTCTCTAATGATATTTGCAAGGAAAACACTGGGGAAATGAATCCCTGGGGAGAAGCGGGTGCAGCTGGGGGGGCAGGAGCGGTCCATCCCCTCCACATCTTTCTCCTGGGGGTCCCGGTAGCACCTCACCCCCATCTTCTTGTCCTTTCAGGGTGCGGATCTGAGGACCGGGGACGTCAAAGGGCTTGTGCTGACGGGTGAGTGCAGACCCCGACGCGGGGGGGACAGGGTCTCCTGCAGCCCAGGCTGGGAGCTGCGATGAGACGGTGGCAGAGCTGGCTGTGCCCGGTGGGGACGAGCACACCGGGATGCATGGGAGGGACACGAAGGGTTTCTGCAGGGCGCAGCTAGGTGCTGTCTGAAATAGGAGCCACTTTTTCTCTCATTTTTCTGGAGGCAAAAGTGGTTAAAAGACTCCCCAGCAGTTGGAAGAGCTCCAAACCAGTGCAAAAGGGGCGGGGGGTGTGGTGGTGGTGGAAATACAATCAAAAAGAAAAACACGAGATAAAAGCGGGTGAATCCCAACAACTTCTGTGATGTTGCACCGACAAAGACTTTCAGTTTAAAAACAGGCCAGGCTCACGGAGTTTACACCCTAAGGGGGTGGGGGAGAGGGGCCGGGGGCTCACCCGGCTGTGGGTGACCGAATCCTGGAGGAGCTTCAGCATCTTATCCCTTGGCATCACGTCCTTCCATCCCCGACGGAGGACAAGGGGTGGCTGCTGGCATCAGCAGCACCGTGCGTGCATCAGGGGGGGTCTCCCTGGATGTCCCTCTCCTGGGGACAACCAGCCCTCTCTGACCTCACCAGCCGGCAACGATGCTCCTATGGCCCGAGCCAGCTGCAGGCCCCACATCTGGGCAGCTGTGCGCTGCTCGCTCCCACTTTGGCTGGGTTAAGGGCGTGCATGCAGCACAGCGTGCAGCCGGGGACGTGCCCACCTGCGCGCGTCGAACATCTGTAGCCAGGTGAGGAAACAACCCCGGACTTCCAGCACCTGAGAATCCGCTGCTTCGACCACAAGAGCATCCTCCTCCGCCAAAGCTGGGTGCGGGAGGACTTCAAAAGCCCGGCAGCTGGAGCCCAGCCGGCAGAGTTCCAGGCACCCTGGACCCCCATGGGGTAGCCGGGAGGGTGAGGGGTGCTGGCCATGCACCGGCGGGGTGCTGGGGGTCTCAGACTCCTGTGTGTGTCCCCCGAAGCAGGTCCCTGCATGCCCCTATCCAGGGGAGGCTGCACCCAGCATGGGGGGGACAGGGAGAGGGCATGGCGGGGATGGTGCAGGGATAGGAAGGGTGATGGAGGAGAGGTTGAGGCACTCGGCAGGGAGGTGAGGAGCACCCCAGGGCTCTGAAGTTGAAAGAGGAGGAGGAGGAGGAGGAGAGGGCGGTGGCTGGCACAGCGGGAGGCTGGGGGCAGGTTATTTCAGGAGAGGGAAAACAGGAGCTGGCCCCCCGGGCAGACGGGGGGGGGATCCGAGCGGCAATAAGGGAGCGGGCAGGTTTGGGGGGGGCACAGTGGCTGCTCTTGCCCATGAAACACATGAGCTGCTGAGCGCTTTCTCCCTCCAGCCCCATGCGTGGCGAGGGGCCTCGGTGCACGGCGCTGGGTGGGAGAACCGATCCCAGCCTGGAGCGGGGTGGTGGGCATGTGGTTATGGTGGGAAGCGGGTCCCGCTGGGCGGGATGCTCAGCCGTTATCTTTTGCATCCCCAGATTACGTCCGGCCCACGCCTCCACCCCGCAGCGGGTACCACCGCTACCAGCTCCGCCTGTACGAGCAGCCGGCTCACGAGGCCATTGCCCTGAGCCCCAAGGAGCAGGTCTCGCTGGGTAAGGAACAGCCGTGCCCTCGCTCCCGGCCCCATGCCATGCCCCGAGTGGCTTTCCCGGGGTTACGGATAATGCCATGCGTTCGGGCATGCCAGAAGTGCTGGGCTGGCGATGCTCATTTGGTGCAAAGGGACTTCAAATCATTACACGGAACACGGATGGGGTGTTAAGTCCTTGCAAGGCAGCAGAAACTCTCGGCAAAATGGCTGGTAATGGCCTGGCTAGCGGGATCAGAAGCAGGGAGAGATCTCGTGGGCTGTGAAATTGGGATGAGTCCTTGCTGGTACATCCCCCCTTCCCGAGCCGCGGGAGTTGCATCACCGCCACCTCGGAGCACGCAGATAAGGATCAGACGTGGAGATGGTTTAGCAAAAGATTGCTCAAACCAGGCTGACACAACGCCCGCCAACTCCCAGCTCCTCTCCACCCCACGCGGCGCAGGGACAGAGCTGCCGTCTCCCAAAAAGCTGCACGCCAAGGATGGAGGCAAGCAGCCGAGACCCCCCCAAGACCTGATGAGACCATCCCCACTGCTTCATCCCAGATGGGTGCCCCCTGGGGCGTGGGGTCAGCTGCGGGACCCCCGGCACGGGCAAGGATCCATCCTGCAAAATGCAAAACGTGGATTCCTTCCCCGGATGGTTCTGGCGCAGCCCGGGCTGGAGCACGGGGCACTGCGGTTCACGTGGCCTCGGCAAGGGAAATTTCAAAACTTTCCCAGCCAGGACCACATGAGCACAGCTCGATCGGCAGGTCAGGTCGGTGCATCTTGTCTGTGCCGGCCTGACTCACTCCTGCGCCGTGTTAACCAACGCTGCACATCCCGGGGGAAGGCAGGCAGCAGCGGGGTAGCTTGGGGAAACTCGGAACTCGGTCTCCCCGGACCCCCATGCTGGGAGAGACCCCGAAACCCACCCGGCGTGGGGCTGTGGTGCTTGTCCCGTGGCCGGAGCGGGCTGCTGCTGCTGCGAGTCTCTCTGTGGGTGATTTCTGCCCTTCGGTTTGCTTTCTGGCTCATTAGCTCTGCTTCTTAATGACATGAATTGAAGCCACCCCCCCGCTAGCGGAGTGGGGTGCTTCCCTGGCCCCTCATCCCTGGCATGGTGGGAGGAGAGGGGTCCACTGGTGTCACCTGGGGCCATGCACCCGCATCCCCATCCCAGCATCCCGGGGCTGGGAAGGGAGCCTGGAACACCCACCAAAGAGCTTTTTCCAGATAAATCCTTTTATTAGCAGGATGTGCGCCTCCAGCCCCCAAATTTCATACCCAAAGGGGTTCAGCCACCAGACCCATGTGTCCTGCGGAGGATCCCCCCACCGTCCCCCCGTCCCCCGAGGTGCAGGGCGGCCGGGCGCTCCCCACCCTGCGCTGTCTCCATCCCATCCTCAAGTTTCTCAGCCCTTCCCAGGCTCCCTGGGAAAGACCCGTTAAAACAGCAGCGGATATTTTCTCCGCAACATCTGATGCTTGAGCATCGACGTTTGTCAGGCAGCTGTGGCTGTCTCGGCGGAGGCTGTTATTTAAGTCGTTGGTTGAAGGTTATTTTTAACCATTTCACTGCTGCATCACAGGCTTGGCCTGTCCAGTGGGTGCTGCTGGATTGAAACACCACCCGCTGGCAGCCCATCTCTTTAATTCACAGGGCAGCTGGTAAGAGGGGCATAAGCCCTAAAAGCAGTCAAAGGATGAAATTTTGGTTTCTGAAGGGTTTTAAATAAATCCATCCCCAGGGACCATAGTGGGATGAACACCAATCGAACTGCCGGTGCATCCAGCCCTGTGTGGCTGAGCACTGGGGTCTGACCCCATGGTGCGAAAGCAGCACGCGGGGAGAGGAGAAAACACCTTTGGCAGCACTTGGAAACAAGGAGGGCCTGACCCTGACCCCAGTGGACTACGGGTGAGAAATACAGCCAGCTCCTCTGTGGCTCTGCCTTGGTCCTCTTCTCCTGTGGTACAAGAGATGTGGGTTCACCTGGTGATGCTGCAGGCACAGCTTGCAGCCTTGCTTGGGGTTTTCCATCTTGCTTGGCCTTAAACCAGCCCCTTCTTGTTGCTTTTATTTTGTCCTACATCTGGTGGCAGCGATATCTCCATCTCACCAAAGATGGTGGCGCCCATCGCCACCAGGTGCTAACCCCGGAGAGGGAGCCATGTCCTGACCGGAGCACCCGGTAGGTGCAGGGAGCGGCGCTGGCCCATCCCAACCTCCGGACGCATCCAGCATCCAGCGCCGCATCCCTGCGCCGTGCACCACCAGCGCTGTGCCATGCATCCATCCCTCTGGCAGCTTGTGCCCTGGTAGACCCCGCTCGGGGAGAACACGGAGCCCCACGAGAGCGTTCCTCTCACCGCTCAGCTCGCAGAGACGCTCCCTCCTTCGCCCTCCGCCCAAGCAAGGGCATGGGCTGCGCTTTGGAGGCCGAACGGGGAAAGGTCCTGGGCCAAGCAGGGCCAAACTGGGGAAGGTCGTGTGTGCCAGGAAGGATGGCAGGAGCTTGGTGGTGGAGCCGAGGGGTAGGAGCCTCCAGAAGAGGGCACTAAACCAGGACCTGCCCGTCCGCCGCGTCCCTGCTCCTCGGAAAGAGCCGCTCCTTGTACAAATCCCTGGGAAATTAAAAAGCGAGGGGCAATGGCGAGCATGGAAAATAAATCTGTGCTACTTCTCCCCCCGGCCTGGCTTTGCAATGCCGGCAGCTCAAAGGGAGAGAGGATGGCTCCACGGTGGCCGGTGGTCTCTGGTGCCCACCCTACCTTGGGGGTATCCAGGCTGGGATGGCACTGATGGGCAGCGGGTCGGGTGCCATGCCCAAGGGCGTGTGGGCAGGCAGTGGCGGAGCTGGAGGAGGGCTGCAGCACCCTGCTCACGTCCCCTCGATGCCGCTCCCTGCAGCGAGCCCGTCGCTGGTGGCAATGGTGAAATCAATTGTTTACAGCAGAGGTGTTTCTCCAGGGTGGCTCTTGAGCAGAAAGACTTGTTTCGTCAGGAAAAAAAAAACCTCTGATCCTTCTCTGCGAGCGTTTCTGATCAGTCCCTGCACCAGCCAGCTCTTTCACTGTGCAACCTTGGTCAAATAACTCTCTCAGAGCCTCAGTTTCTCCACTGGAGTCTGATTCACTCCACTTTTTGGCTGAGCTGCAGCCATGCACGCAAATTGTCACTGGGCACCAGCTCTGTCCCTGCTTGGGACCAAAGCTGGGGACCCTTGGAGTGTCCCCAAGGCCATACGAGCACCGTCAGGCAATGCAAAGCCCTTCCTCCCCGCTCGCCCCGCTTCCCTCCCCAGGAGGGTTACAAGCCGTGTTTGTATTTTGGCGAGATGCAAGATAATAGTTTGTGGTCTGCAAAATGTCAAAGCCACCCGTCGCATCCCGAGGCGTTGGCACCCGCTGCGAGCTCTCGATCCGGCGGTCGGGCTCTGCTGCCTGCTGCAGCGAGCTGCGGGAAAATCCCTCAGCCGGGGGAATTCAGGTGTCCGGTGAAGCCCGGCCATGGCGGGGTGGTATGGCAGCCGCTTTTCGGGGACCTTTTCACCCATCTGCAGCCCGTGGGAGGATGGAGACCGTTCATTTTCCACCTCCTTCCTTTTTCTTGTAGGGGAACATTAATTAGCAGATCTTGAGGCTTAATTGCACCTGCCGGGCAGTGCCCTACCACCCTCTGCTTCCACTCTGCCGTGCCCCGGTGCCAGATGCCCACCAGCTCCAGTGAGCATGGGGAGATGCTCCCCAGCATCCCCAAACCTCCTCCTACCCCGGAAAGGCATTTTACAACCGGGAATGGACTTTTGCCTTCCAGAAATGTTTGCCTTCAGGGACCGGCAAGTCCTTTGGGGACCAGGGACCGGGGATGAGCCCGGCTAGTCGCCCTCGCCGTGGCTCCATCCCTCTCCAGCTCCGGCTTCGCATCGGGGCTGCAGCATTGACTCATGAGCCGACCTTGTGTGCCTCCGATCCACCCAGCTGGAAAATCGGGTTGGACTGGGCCCCGGCGGGGAGGGAAAGGCTGTGGCTGGGACGGGAGGTAGCGAAGGGCTGCGGGGAGCACACGGTCCCTCCTGAAGTCCCCGGGTGCAAGTTAATGGTGACCAAAGCAGCTGGCGGCCTCCCGCCTACCTCCGCTGGGACATCATTAATCTTGGCAGAAAAGCATCAGGGCTCCTATCAGGGAGAACGGCCCCGCTGATGAGGCTGATAAATTACAGCCGGCAACGTGCCCCCAGCGCTGCGGGGCCGGGAGAAGGCGGGGACCGGTCGTTTTGGGGGGGCAGGGTGCAATGGTAGGGCTGTGAAACAGCCTTGTGTACCCATCGCCTGCGGGGCCAGAGGGTCCCCGAGCTCCCTGAGCCCAGCAGCTGCCTCGTGCCTCAGTTTCCCCATCTGGTGCTCAGGGATCAGGTGGCTGCCGCACGTGTGGGTGTCAGCGGGCGCTCCTCTTCCTCCAGCGGGTGCTCAGATAAGGGCCGAGTGCCATGATATAATCCTCTGGGAAACGAGCTTGAAAACGGACCAAGCCATGGATGAAACCTCGTATTGTTTTGGTGGGGAGAGTGATCGGCAGCAGCGTGACCGTGGCTCCCCGGCCAACCACCCGCTCCCCTCCCTGGCTCTGTGGTCCCAGTGACTCACAGTCCCCAGTCCTGGGAGCCGGCCGGTGCGGTGGCATGATTTGGGACAGTTTGCAGAAAGTTGTCACCCTGTGCCAGGGTGTACAGGCGGTCATGCCGGGATGGGGCACCCGGTTTGCGGATGCACCCGAGGGGTTGGATCTGGTATGGGGGGGGGGTGCAGACCCCAGACCCGGTAGCCACCCGGTGTATCACCCCCGGCTTTGCCACCCCGGCGGCTCTGCCCGGGGGCTTTCCCTGCAGCCGGTCCCGTCTCCCGCAGAGGGACGGGCACAACCGGTGTGATGGCAGGTAGGAAAGTAGGTCAGGAAAAACCCTGGCCCCACGCGTGGCGGCGAGAGCCTGGGCCAGCGCCCGCAGCCCTGCAGCGGTTCTGCCTCCTCCCGGCTCCTTTCATCCGTGCCTCTCCGGAGGCTTCCCGAACATCAATGACAACTCCCGGCACCCTTGGGAGTCGGGGGACCGCCACGTCTCGCTTTCACCCCGATCCCACGGGGCACCGGCTGCTTTCCCCCCCCCCGGGGCTTGCCGAAAGCTTTGAAACCCAGCGGATGAAAGGCGCCCGCCGAAGGGCTGTGGGTGCAGCGGGAGCATTCCCCCCCCCGAGACCCCTTCCCCTGGCACTACGCTTGCCGGGACCCCCGGAGCTGGGGCGGGGGGATGGATTGAGACCCCAAAGCGAGCGGCTGCTCCTCCTTGCCAGGGGTGTTTTTTGGGGATGGAGGTGTTTGTGGCACACGCCGGGGCCCGATGGCTGTGCAGGAGGGTGCTGGGGCTCTCAGCCATTGCCTGGCTTGGCAGCGGTACCGGCAAACCCAACCCCCCCCTCGGGATCCTGCGTGGGGGCATCTCCCCCCTCAGACTTGGGCTGTGGTGATGAGCCAGAGCCGCTGGAAACGCGGGACTGTGCTTGCCCCCGGCTTGGTTTGGGTCCTCAGGGGGTGGTGGTGACGACGGGGGGGACGTCTGGGACACCCCCAGCCACACGTAGCCTGATGCATTTCAACATCTCCTCCCAGCTGGCATGCTGGGGTGCAGGGTCCAGCCCGAGCATCCCGCGACCTCCTTCCCAGACACTGGAGCATCTCCCTGACCGCATCCTCTTGCAGCTCCAGGAGGTCGCAGGGTGCAGTGCCGGCACCGGGAACATTGGCAGAGCCCACTGGGGGCTTTTTGGCTGTGGGGTGATTCACGGTAGGGCCTGACCCCGTGCCCGAGGTGGGGGGCAGATAGGGGGGTGGGAGCTGGGCTCCGCCGGCACCCCGAGCCATCGTCGCCCCACGCGGGTGATGCAGCAGCTCGGGTTTTGCTCAGCACTTTTGCAAGAGCAAAGGGGATGGTTTGCTCCAGTTGGGGCTGAGATGTGAAGGCAGATAAGGGCTGCCAGTCTGCAGCGTGACATTAAAGAGCAGCGCCAGGAAGGGGAGAGGAGGGGAGGACAGGTTTCAGATAAACAACGGGCCCCTTTCCCCGCCCTGCAACCCCAGGGCCATGTCCTACCCAGTGTCCCACCAGGCAGGGACAGAGGTGGCAGCGTGAGCTGCTTGGGTCCCATCATTGCCGGGGAAAGCCCCTTTGGCCGAGGAGGAGGAGGATGCTCCACCAACCACCAGCCAGACCCACACGCGACACTGAACCCTTGCAAAGTGCAGGGGGATTTTTGGCCCATGGGGACGAGGGAATCCCTCCTGCCCACCGCCCCGGAGAGGGTTTCCCTGCCACCTCCAGTGTAGGAAAAACCGAGGCCGTCTCCAGCCATGAGCTGCCCCCAGATCTCTGGCATCCTTGGGTCAGGGCAGGCAGCCGCGGAGAGGGGGGGTCAGGAATGAAGAACACTCTTGGCTCCAAAAATTTGTGGAGCAACAGCTCAGTGCATGCGAGCGAAGGGGCTGGGGGATCTCCTGCTGTCTCCCCCACGTGCTGCCGGGGGATTTCCAGGCGTGGACTCATAGGAAGCCGTGGGAAGGTCGGCTCCAAAGGTCAGCAGGGGCGGAGAGGGGGGGCAATGCCATTTACCCCCCACCCCGGGGATGCTAAGGGCTGGGATCCCCATGGCTCCCTGCCCTCTGGCCCCACGGGACAGAGCCCGGTGCCTCCCCGCCTGCCGCTGTTTGCAGGATGTGGTCTGCAACGCCTCGGGCAGAGCCGCAGCCGGCGCATGGCATGCAGCGTGCAGCCCCAGCCTGGATCTGGCCCGTCTCGCAGCCCAGCTTACCCTCTCTCCCTCTTTCCCCAGGAGCCTGGGCGATGGAGAGCTTCGTGGAGCAGTTTCGGCTGGGCTCCCCGGTGGCCTCGACCCAGTTCCTCACCAAATATTACGAGGATTAGCGCCGGCCATCGTGCCCTTCCCCTGTGCAGCTTCACTCTCTTCCCCGCACCGCAGAGCCACCTCTGTCCAGACCAGGAGGAGACCCCGGGACCCACGGAGGATGCACCCACCCTTCTACCAGCCCAGATTCCCAGCAGAAATCCCAGCCCCTCTGCTTCCAAAACCTGAGAGGGGTTTCTCTTTCCTTCCAAGGGTAACATCCCGAGCGGTGCCCTGGGAAGAACGGCATCACCTTCTTGTCCCCTCACCCTATTTCTGGCCTGACCCCCAGCATGTTCCCCCTGCACCGTGGGGGTCTTGAGCTTTAATGCCTGCAGCTTTCGGAATAAAACATGGATGGAGCGCACGGGGCTGCATGGGCTCCTTGCCGGCAGGGAGCGTGGGGCGATGCCGGGCCAGCACCGGGTGAATCTGGTTGCTTTGGGGTCCGTGCCAGCAGCACGGGATGGAGCATACCCCCCTGCAGCTGGGGGGGGGACGACACGACAGGGTGTTGCCAGCAAGACCCTCGTGCAGGTGATGCCAGGCATGGCCCAATGTCAGCCAGGGGCTCCGGAGCAGGACCGTGGTGCCCGGCCGGGGGGTCCCTCGGCAGCACCACGCAGGGCGGCAGCGTGGGAACCAGGCACTGCCCTGGCCTGACTCTGGCCCTGCCCTGCCTTTGCCCTTGCTCGCTGCCTCAGCCCGCTTCTCTTGGAAAGCAAAACCGAAATTAAAGCTGTAAATCAGAAGAGCTCTGCCTACTGGCCACTTAGCTGGACCTCCCCTTTAATTAGCTCTTTAATTAGGCTTTCATCTAAGACTCGGTTTTCTCTGAGGCTTGGATTCACCCGCCTGCAAGTCCTCCTTGCAGTGTGTCCTTGGTGGCTCCGCTGTGACAAAGCTGATTTTGTCCTGCTGATGGCCAGGACCGCATCCAGGGGCACTTTGAACAAACCACAGGGAGCAAGAACCCGGGGGGGGGGCATTTTGCAGGCAGGGGAAACCGAGGCACGAGGGAATGACTTGCTCACAGCCTCGCAGGGAGGTCTAGCGTCGTTTGGAGGGGATGGCGATGCTCCTGTTGCTGCATCTCACCCCTGCATCAGTCCCTGGGTCTGTCCCAGAGCAACCTGTTCCTGATGCAAGAGAGAAAACAGGTCTGTGCCATCTCCTTCTCGCTCCCTGTGCCTGCCTGGCTGCCCTCCCCGGCTGCGAGAGCGGCTTTCACTCTGTGCCAGGGGGGTTTAAACATGGCCGGGACTTTCCCTCCAGCAGGAAATGTCTGTTTACCTCGCAGGGGCTGAATCACTCCAGCCGCATGTCGCATGGGTCCTGCAAAACTCTGCCGGCCTCGGTCCCCGCCAGGGAGGATCGGGGTGACGGGCTGCAAGGTGTGAAAGAGGATGCGGGAGCCAGGGGGTCCCGGCTCACCCCGGGCACACGCCGCTGGGTGAAGCTGCAGGATGCAGCGGGAAGAAGAGCAACAAAAAAAGGAAGCTGGGTAACATACCACAACCCAGGGAAAAAAATACAAAACATGCTGCCCGGCTTGCCATCGGCGCTAAGATTAGCAGCAGAGGAAATGACACTAAGAGATGTCATGGAAGTCTGCTAAAGTTGGATTTCTCCTTCTCTTTTTCTATACTTACCCTCTGTTGAGGGTGTAATTGGCCCGTTAGGTTAATGTGGAGGGACCGGTGTAAATGAAAGGTCATGCTTTGTTGACATCCTGCAGTCAAACTATAGTCATCCTTTCCTCCCTGCCTTTAATTCCTTGTGGCTGGTGTGTTTATTTTTGGTGGAACGAGAGAGAAAAGGCGATCGGATGTTTATCCTTCTAGGAAATTATCGCCATCATTCTTGGTTTTAATTTGAGCTGGAGATGAGAGGAGTTAGACGCACGCCGCGTCTGCCCAGTCTGAGCCAGGCTTGCTCTCGCTAGACGCCGCAAGCCCAGACTGATCCTCTCCCTTGTGTGTCACTGGCGGGGATGAGGATGGGGACAGGGATGAGGATGAGGATGGGAATGAGATGGGGATGGGAAGGGAATGGGGATGGGATGGGAATGGGGATGGGGATGCAGATGAAGATGGAGATGAGGATGGGGATGGTCCAGAGCATGAATCTGCCTGGGTGGCTGCAGCGGGCACCGTGGTGGGACGATGCCCTGCGGGGACGCAGGACGAGGCACCGCTGGCCTTGCACCGGGCACGCACAGGGCTGCAAACACACGGTGCGGCCAGCCCAGAGCCACAAACTCTCACTTGGATGCACACAAGGCCTTCACGGCGTGGAAAATATTAATTGTGGTTTTTTGGTTCGCTTTTTGATAATTTAGAAAGAACGAAGAAAAAAAAAGGAGGAAGCCACGTACAGTCACTTTGTGCTGGTCCCACCCCCTTTATCTCTCCTTCCATTTGCTCACCATTGGTGTGAGAGAGAAAAGAGAAGCTGAGTCTCTCACTGCCTAAATGTAGAAAGTTTTGCTTCTAAATCAGTTTGTGATGGAAAGGAAATACGTCACGTCCCTGGGGAAGTGGCTGGTTTTCAGCAGCCACAACCCCAGCGCCGAGTGCTGCAATGGAACAGCCCAGCACTGAAATAGCTCCGCGCTCTGTTATTGTCACCGATATAATTTTTTTTCTCTGTCTACGTCTGTCATTTTTAGCATCCAGAGGAAGTTTTATTTGTATTTGTTAGCTTGACTTTCCACTGTCGTGGCTTTTTTATTTTTTCATCTGAAGGTCCAGGAAGGGGGCAGGAGAAAATAGAGCTGGGTGAGCTCAGGTGTGTTTGGGCTCGATGGGGTGTAACGTGGTACCCACGGCACCGCTGGCCTCTCCGCCTGCATCTGCCGGGCATCCCGCCATGCGTGCACCAGCCTTGCAGAGCCCAAGGGAATTGAAAGGCCACAGGCCCACGGGAGTACACGCTCCTGGGGACTTGGGGGGGCTGCGGCAGCGAGCTGAGCCCCAGGCATGGCTGCGGGATGGAGCCCGGCTCCCCTTTGCTCTCCCCAGGACGGGGTCGCGAGGTGTTGCGTTTGAACGCTTCCAGCCCCTTCCCTGAGCAAACCCACCCAGCTGGTGGGATGGCTGAGGAAGAGGAAGACTTGGGGTTCAAAAAAAATAATAATGAGCTTGTGAAAATCAAATGTTCCTGGGGAGCAATGGCAGCTCCCAGCTGTGCATGGGGGGTGTTTCTTTCCAAAACTGGGCTGGAGGCCAGAAGAAGCCTGCGCTGAACACAACCCCTAAGATAACAGGGTAATAATTACCTATTTTTAATGATTATTGAAATAATTACTCTAATGAGAAAAAGTCTCAGCCCCTGGCTCAAGGGGAGGCAGCCCTGGGTCCCATCCCCTGATGGAGAGCAGGAGGCATCTCCCCTCTGGTGGGACCACCCTGGGAAAATGCAGATTTAGGGGCAGGGGATATTAAGTAACAGAGACTGGGGGCCACCCCTTGCACCCCCACCCCCCCCGGTCTCGGTGGCACATGGGGACGATGCGGGAACAATCCAGCTCGCCAGGAGCAAAGGGATGCCAGGCAGCAGCTCCCCCTTGCACAGGTACTTGCACAAGAAGAGATTAGCAGGATCAGCTGATGATGATCTAAGCGCATAACTATATCAACCTATGAATTAATTAATGATATCTCACACTTCATAATGGCTCTATCTGCAGATCTTATGCACTCCTCAAGCATTCAGTGAATTAAGCCTTGTTGCACCCCCCGGGAAATAGGTCAAGATTCTTAATCCCCATGTGCTGGTGGAAACACCGCGGCATGACACGGGGGTAAACAACGCTGCCCATTTTGGATGCCAACATAGGAGATTTTCCAGGCGAGCTGAGCATCAGCATCCCCACGGCACCACGAAGGGACCAGGCTCTCCGGATCGGCCACGGGGTGGGTGATGGGCACCGCTGGTGGGATGCTCCGATGCCCCGTGCTGAGCCCCCAGCCCTCAAGCCTCATGCTGTGGACACGTGAAACCGCCAGCCTGGGGGTCCCCGACGTGCCATGGTGCATGCACGGGGGTGGTGTTGGTGGTGGGTGCATGCACCAGGAGCCGGCTGCTCGGCTTCGCCGGCGGCCACGAGGTGCCAGATACGGCGGCCGCGTCCCTGCCGCTCCGTGAGCGGTGACCCGGCAGCTGGGCGGGCCCTGGGAGAGGCAGCCTGGGCTGGAGCAGGAATTTAGGGCTCCTGAAGTAATAGGGGAAGGCGGGCGAGGCGAGGACGGGGCCACGTCCCCACCTCTGCGCACCGTGCCAGCACCCGGAGGGGGCCAGCAGGCAGCAAAGGCCGTGCAGGTTGGTCCTGGTGTGATGGTTTCATTAATTAGCAATAATAACTAATCCTTATTGGGCCTCCAAAATACTGCATATCATCAGAGGAGCTTTGTGGGGCTGTCTGGAGGATCCCAGTCCACCTTGCTGTCCCACCAGAGCTTGGAGGTTTGGGGGTCCCAGCCCCCCAGCCCGCTCGCTGGGGCTGGCAGCCGTTCAGCCGGGCTCTTGCAGCGCCCCGGGATGCAAACGCTGGCTTTTATTGAGGGCAAGCGGCTGCGCCTGCATGAGACGCTGCCCTGGATGCCCAGACATCCCATCAAGGGATGCTCAACAGAGACAAACAGTGTTGGGGTTTTGTTTCCTCTTTCACCTCGCTCTCCGAGTCGGTTTGGGCTGGGTTTGTCCGCGCAGAGCCGCAGCAGTGGGAAGCTCGCAGCCTCACCCGCTCTGCCGGGAGCACGAGCACCTTCAGATGTGGTTTGCCCGAAACACTCCTTGGTAGAAAAAAAAAAGAAAAAAAGGGTTGCTGATACGGTGGTCCTGGACCACCAAGCTTTGCTCCTGCCCAGAAGCAGCCGTCATCCTCGGCTCGTGCCTGGGTGCCCAGTGCTGCCCTGTTTACTCCCGGCTGTCTGCGGGGTGAGGCAGATGCCTTTCGGGGTTTGCATCCAGAGGTGTGGTGGAAGGTGCTGGATGGCTGCGCGGCTCTGCCAGCCTCCCCTGCCTGCACCACGGGCAGAGGACGGTCTCACCCCGCAGCCCCCGGCCGGCTTGTCCTCACTTGTCGGTAGCGACTCGCTTCCCATTCCCTCCTCGCAGCCCTGCAGGTCCTCAGCTAACCTCATATTTCCTCATTGCTAGGAAATGGCTAATTCCCCCCGGGCTGGTTTCAATGGCTGTGCAGATCCCTCGCCTTTGGCCTCTCACCAGTTTCTCCTTCGGTGGTTAAAGCAAAGCCCTGCAGCCCTCGGGAGCAGCGCTTTCCCAGGCTGCACAGCCTTTGGCTTCGGCTAGCCGGGAGGACATCCATCCCCTCGCACAGCATCCCGAGATGGATACCCCAATCCTGCCGGGTGCTGGATTCACGCCCTGCTCCGGCTTTCCAGCCTCTGTGCCGCGTTCGCACAAGGTAGAGCCCCTTCTCCGGCACTGCTGTTCGATGCGGCGGATTCGGACAGTCTCTGCCACGCTTTGGCGCTGGCTGTGCCACGAGGTCCTCTCCCATTAGGGAACCGCTCACATCTCCAGAGTTGTGTGTCATGGCACAGTTCTCAGAGTTGAAACGCAAACATCCATTTCCTCTTTTGTTTCTTGGTTTCAGGTTAAAAAAAAGCCTTTGTGGTGTCTCTCTGCAAACCCCTTGCTGGGGCTGCAGCACTGCCCGGTCGCTCTGGGGTTCCTGGCCGAGGCCACGATTCCGAGGTTCGTCCTTGTCCCATAACATCAGCCCTGGTTTTGCAGCCCCATCTCTGCCAGCTCCGTGCCTGATCTCTGCTAGTGGTCCTCTGGCTGGAAAGCCCGTCGTTCCCAGCGGTGCTGCTCCCTCGGGACTGCTTTCTGCTCTGGACCTACTATTTAGTTTTCCTGCTAATCACACTGTCTCCTTATCTCTGGGTCACACTGCGCCAGCTGCCACCGCTATTGTTCCGTTGCTGTGAGCTGGATAATAGCAGGAAAGACCTCCGGGTTTGCAAACCAAAACCTGTCTCGGACTTAGATGACCCAGAGGTTCCCGGCTCCCCAGTGCGTACGGCAGCGCACCCCTCGCCGCCGCAAGCCGAAGTCACCCACTGACCCCAGGCCCTGAGAGCAGCGGTAAATTGTGGGATGCTCTTTGGGCTGGCGCAGCGCAACCGGCACGTCCTTGGTGCCGCACCACCGGGGTGATGCGGGGAAGGGGACGGCGGCGGTGTGGGGACCGGGGAGCAGGGGGTGGGTGCAGGCAGAGCCTCCCCTGGCATCACCCTCCGCACCCGATGCTGCTGTGGGTGCTTCCCTGCCCTCCAGCCGGCTCCCAGTGCTGCCACCTTCAGGGACCAGCCCCGGCCACCCAGCACCCATTTTCCTGCGCAGGGTGCCCCGGGCTGCCGCGCTGCCCCAGGTTCAGCAGGGTGGGTTTGCAGCAGCTCCTGTCTGCTCCAAAGGGGCTTTTGGGCACCCCCTCCCCACCCCCCCAAGCTTTTCATACTGCTGCTGCACAGGGTGAGGCAGGGCTGATCTCTCTCTCTCTTGCCACAGGGGAAACTGAGGCAGGAAAGGGCCTCCCGCAGCCACCCACGGTGCTCCCGCAGTACCCCACTGCCTGGCTGGCCCCCCACCAACCCCCCCGGGGTTTGGCACATGGGGACCTGCCTTTTGGGACCGACCTGTTGGCAGCAAGACCCCAGGGCAGCAAGTTCTGCCCGTGAATCCCTTCCTCTCCGCCCCCCCCCACTGCCACCCCCCAGAGAGGAGGGAGGAGGGAGATGTCCGTCTCCTTTGCCATGCATATTTCAGTGCAAGTGTTTCTGAATATTTCCGGAGGAGGAGGGTGTGTAATTTTCACAGGCAAATCAGGAAAACCTAGGTGAGGCGGGTGACGGTGTTGTGGAAGGACGCAGGCCGTGCCGGGAGGGTGTTGGTCCGGGATCAGGAAGGCTGCCCAGCAGTTTCTCCTGGCTGGAGTTCTCCCAAGCCAGAGTTTGGCCTGAAATGAGGATTTCCCACGCCCAACAGCAGCGGAGAAAGTCTCTCCTCCTCCAGAAATTACAGATTACCCTGAATCCCATCCCTGCTGGTGCTGAGCATCTTCTCACATCCAAGGCCACGGGTTACCCAGAGAATAAATTGCTGCTGATGCAGCATCTGCCACATCTGGGCAGCTGGTGTTTGGCAGAGGGAGCTGACACCCCCAAAACACCGCATCCCGCCCGTGCAGCCTCACCACTTGCAAACAAAACACTTGCAGCCCTGAGAAACGACGGTGGCTTCATCAGATACTTCTGCGACACCCACCTCGTGGTTCGGGTGGCTGAAAGATTTGGGGTTTATTTGTTCCCCTTCTCCAAGCTGCCTGAGAAGAGCTCGTGTTGTCGTCCATCCAAGCAGCCGCCTACACATATGGGCCCAGTACAGTCATGCCTGGGGGTAGGAGGTAGGTGACCTTTGAGGTCCCCACCAGCTACACTCTGTTTACGACTCTGTGACCTTACCAGCCCCAGATCTACATCTACAGCAAATCCAAGGGGCTGGGGAGGAAAGCCTCCATGTGCGTGCCTCAAGCTTCATGTCTGAGCATCCTCTGTAATCCAGGACCAGAGACATCACCACGCTGGGTCCCCAGAGCCCAAAAGCCACAGCCATGCACTGTGCAGAGGCTCCCGGAGCTCCCAAGACACTGAACTGCACAGCAGGATGGTGACGAGCATCTCATTGTGTCCCTCAGCCTCCAAGGCTCGGTTCTGTCCAAGCTCATCTCTCGGCTCAAGACCACCAGCAAGGTTTAGGCATGACTTTAATGGGGACGAGCGTCCCATGTGCCTCGCCACAAGGCGTGAAAACCAGGCTCATGTTCTCCTCCCTATAAGTACATTTATGCTGTCATTAATTAGGTGAAAAAAAACTGAATAGTTCCCCTTTTAAAAGCCCCGGCGGTCCCCGGAGACCCTGTGTGCAGCGTGGCCTCTCGCCCCGGCTGTGGCACAGCCTGGTGCACCTGCAGGGCTCACGGCACATGAATCACCCGGAGGGCGGCAGAGCCTGGTCACAAGACCGAGAAGAGCGGGGAAAAATCACCCATCAGCTGACAGCACCCAGAGGGACACGGCCCCGAGCCCCCCAGGGTGCTGGTGGGGTTTTGGCACACCATGCACGGGGATGGGTGCATCACTCTCGGCATCGCATAGGGAGGACCAGGGGCTGGGGGGGGCAGCGGGAGCTTGGGGGGGTCTCGGCACTGGCACGGGTGGCTGTGTTTGCTTCCTTGCTCAGGGGAAGCTGCCAGTACTTTCTTGGTGTGGGTCTTATGCAGACTGAACCCAGCTGGGACACTATTAAATAATGCCAGGGCTTGTCCCAACCTCTGCACAGGCGGGTGGGGAGAGATGAGGTGCAGGGGGTCGGAGACGGGTGCCAGGGGCAGAGGAGGTCGGGCTTACCCGTGCTGCCTGGGTGTCATGGCATTACTCTTCCCGTTATCTCTGGGGTTAACGAGGCAGTTGGTTCAGGGGCCAAGCTGGAGGCTCGGCCAGCTCTGCCTTCCTTGCTTTATTAACATGACGAGCTTTTGAAATGCAGGGGCAATGGTGTTGTGGGACACTCTGCATCAGCTTTGAGGAAGGGCCGGCAGCATTTCATGCACTTGGATCCATGCTGCGAAATCACTGATGCCAGCAATGATTATTTACGTTACTGAAACACCCCGATCAGGTTGGGGTTCGCATGGCCTAAGAGACAGGCATGTGGGATGATCAAAATAAGTGAAAGCTGCTCAGCTGCAGCCTCCATCCGGACCGGGCTGTAATTTAAAACCATTCAGAGCATCCCAGGTGAGATTTTTTTTTTTTTTTTTTCTCCCTTTGGGTAAACTACTCCACTCAGGACGCTCCGACCCATTAAGCTGAGCTGTAACTAAGCCAGTCCAACCCCCACGCGGCTGTTTTCATGCCAGTCTAAGGCCGCCTCGGTTTATTTTGGCTTAAGGCCGTTCCCCATCAATTGGCATCAAACCACTATTAGTAACTGAGACGGTGTCTGTGCGGGATTAGGCCGTTCTCACAGGCTGGGTTTAGCGGCGTGCCTCCCTCCTAGCCCAGCTCCTTGTGTAAACCAGGCCCTTATGACTCAGGAGCTTTGAATCAAGCTTAAACCCTGCCGCGAGGGGCTGGGGTGTTATCTCTGCACCCACAGCCCCAGCTGCCCAGGTTCGGCGGGGGGACGGCTGCGTTCCCAGCGGGGAGCAGGTGCCGATTGGGGAGAGTGAGGTGGGGTACGGGTTCACGTTCACACGCCCGTGGCACCGTCACTCCTCCGCCCACGGCGCAGGGGGCAGATACACACCCGGGTCAGCAGGAGCCAAAAGTGGGACTGGGCAGCCTGGCATCCGTGGGGATGCCGGGTTGATCTGTCGTGGGGTGAGGAGCCGGACCAGTGCCTTCTTGCTCCGGCACAGCAATTCCCAACGCAAGGCTCGCCGGTGCCTGCCAGTAAGGCCGAGCAAACCCTCACCCCCTCCAGTATAAAGTCTGGAGGAACTGGAGAGAAGCGGTGGTGGTGATGTTGTTGGTTGATGGTTGAGGAGGGGCAG
>NW_010972598.1:12465443-12466664 GCF_000737465.1 Haliaeetus leucocephalus | reverse complement strand
CACCCCACCCCGGACTCCCCCCCCCTCCCGCAGCCGGCAGCCAGTGCCCGGTCCCCTCCAGCTGCAGCACTCCCGTAGCACGGATTTCACTCCCATTGCAAAGCCGGCCCTGCAGGAATTGGGTAAGTGGAGCTATTGCAACACAGCATTTTTCCATACATTTGCTATATAACTCGGAGGGTTTTAAAGATAGCATCAGTTGGCACACTTAGCACGAAACCACCTAATTACTGACGCCTTGGAAGTGCCAAACTTTTAAAGGGGGGAGGTGAGGTTAAAATCACAGGCGACCAACAAGTGTTACCTGTTTTAAAGTATTCAAAGCACTGTTCTCCATGGGACCCGGGCCGTGGGGAGGGGGCCAGCTCGGTGCGGAGCTAGCTAGGGAAGGAATTTTCGGCTTCTGCCGCTCCAGATCCTTCCCCGCTGACCCCCCTCCTTCCCACCAAAGTGCCCAAACTCCTGTTTGCCCCGCACATCTCCCATCCCGCTTCTCCTGGGTTGCGGGATGGGGTTTGTGGCCGGTTTCTCCCCCCCCCCGCTCTCCAGGGAACGGAGGAGTGTGTGCGTGGGGGTAAAATCTCCAGGTAAGGGCCTGTCTCTGAGCATCCCCGGGGGAGGACGCGGGGACAGGCACGGCACGGGTGGGCTGCCCCCGCTTCTTCCCGGGGGGGGGGCGCCGCCGCCGCCGCCACCTGCCCTCCGCGGGTGGGATGGCATGGCTGGGCGGGTGGGCCGTGACTGCGGAGGGGGGAGACCCCCGCAAGGTGCCCGGTGCGGGATGCCCGGTGCAGGGTGCCCGATTCCCGGTGCGGGATGCCCCGGTGCAGGATACCCGGTGGCCGGTTCCCGGTGCAGGGTGCCCGGTTCCCGGTGCGGGATGCCCCGGTGCAAGGGTGCCCCGGTGCAGGGTGCCCGTTTCCCGGTGCAGGGTGCCCGGTGCCCGGTTCCCGGTGCCCGGTTCCCGGTGCCGCTCTCCCCGTTGCCCGTCCCCGCGCGCGGCCGGCCCCGCTTCCTGCTTTCTAATGTTCCATTGTGCGGAGCTTCCATTGTGACGTCTCGGCCTCGGCTCGGCTTTGTCTGTCCATATATGGGCAGCTACGTCACGGAGCGCTCCCGCCGCCCGGATAAATGGGCTGCGGAGTCCCCGGCGGAGCAGTCGGGCGGCAGCGAGGGAACCTGCGAGCGGAGCCGAGCGCGGGAGGGAGCGGGGACGGGGAC
>NW_010972598.1:12464118-12464335 GCF_000737465.1 Haliaeetus leucocephalus | reverse complement strand
CCCCCAACCCCCCCTTCCCTCCCCGTTTCTCCTCGCCGGGGCTCGGCGCAGGGAAGGCGGCGAGTCGGTAACGGCGTCGGCGGCCGCAGCCGGCTCCGCGGAGTGCCCAGCGCTGCCGGGGGCTGGACGGGGAGGAAGCCTACCTGTAGCCGCAGGTACCTCCTTCCCCCGGCCCCACCTGCGGGGCGGCGGTGGTGTGTCTCCCGTGTCCCCCCCC
>NW_010972598.1:12462868-12464103 GCF_000737465.1 Haliaeetus leucocephalus | reverse complement strand
GCCCGGGGACCGCTTCCCGCGGGGGCGGCAGCCCGGCCCCCCGTGGCCGGGACCCTCGGCAGCCAGCGCCGCAGTACGCGGGGAGCGGAGTTTGGGGGCTGTGGAAGAAGCGAGGGATAGGAGGGAGCGGGGCGGGGGGGGGGCCCGGAGCATCCCCGGTGCATCCCCGGTGGCCCCCCCCTCGCCCTCCCCGGGGCGGCGCGGCCCTCCCGGCTCACCCTGCCCCGCTTCTCTGGCTCTTTGCAGATAATGTTATGGACATTGGCTTAGCGAACGAAAAGGCCGGTCAGGAACTGTCCTCTTATTCGGGGACTTTTCAACCCGCCCCGGGCAACAAGACTGTCACCTACCTGGGGAAATTCGCTTTCGACTCGCCCTCCAACTGGTGCCAGGACAACATCATCAGCCTGATGAGCGCGGGCATCCTGGGGGTACCGCCGTCCTCGGGCGCGCTCACCAGCACGCAGAGCTCAGCGGGCAGCATGGGGCCGCCGCAGGGCGAGGTGGACCAGATGTACCCCGCGCTGCCGCCCTACTCCTCCTGCAGTGACCTCTACCCGGAGCCCGTCTCCTTCCACGACCCCCAGAGCAACCCCGGCCTCACCTACTCCCCCCAGGATTACCAGGCGGCCAAGCCCGCCTTGGACAGCAACCTCTTCCCCATGATCCCAGACTATAACCTCTACCACCACCCCAACGACATGGGCACCATCACGGAGCACAAACCCTTCCAGAGCTTGGACCCCATCCGCGTCAACCCGCCCCCCATCACCCCGCTGGAGACCATCAAGGCCTTCAAGGACAAGCAGATCCACCCGGGTTTCGGGGGGCTGCCGCAGCCGCCCCTCACCCTCAAGCCCATCCGACCTCGCAAGTATCCCAACCGGCCCAGCAAGACGCCGCTCCACGAGCGGCCCCACGCCTGCCCCGCCGAGGGTTGCGACCGTCGCTTCTCCCGCTCCGACGAGCTCACCCGCCACCTCCGCATCCACACGGGCCACAAGCCCTTCCAGTGCCGCATCTGCATGCGGAGCTTCAGCCGCAGCGACCACCTCACCACCCACATCCGCACCCACACCGGCGAGAAACCCTTCGCCTGCGAGTTCTGCGGCCGCAAGTTCGCCCGCTCCGACGAGCGCAAGCGGCACGCCAAGATCCACCTCAAGCAGAAGGAGAAGAAGGCCGAGAAGGGTTCGGCCGGGCAGCCCCCCGCCGCGCCCCCCGCCGCCGCCGCC
>NW_010972598.1:12456585-12457687 GCF_000737465.1 Haliaeetus leucocephalus | reverse complement strand
CTCGCCCCCCGTCGCCCTCGCCCCCGCTGTCACCACGTGCGCTTGAGGGACCGCGGGGGGCGGCGCGGTGACACCCCCTCTCCTCCCTTGCCCTCCGCACCGCATGGCTCCCCGGAGGGGGGGGACCCTGGGGTAGCCTCACCCCCCCCCACCCGGGTTCAGGATACCGGGAGCTTCGCTGCACGGGTCCACTCTGCCCGCACCTGGATTGACCAGCTCCAGGCTGCCCGCACCCGGATCCTGCCTGCGCTTGGATCGACGGCACCCGCATCACCTGGATCCAGGCTGCCCACACCCGGATTGCCCGCGCCCGGATTGCCCGCACCCGGATTGCCCGCACACGGGCTGCCTGCACCCGGATTGCCCGCACCCAGGCTGCCCGCACCCGGATTGCCCACACCCGGATTGCCCGCACCCGGATTGCCCACACCCGGATTGCCCGCACCCGGATTGCCCGCACTGCCCGGATCCCGGCTGCCTGTACCCGCACTGCCCGGACCTGCGCTGCCCGGGTCCTGGGTGCCCGCACCCTTCCTTACCCGGACCCGGCTCCCTGCTGCCTGCACCCGGATTACTCCCGCATTGCCCGGATCCCGGTTGCCCGGATCCGGCTCTCCCGGCTCCAGTTTGCCCGGATCCCGCATCTCCCCGGTCCAGTTTGCCCGCACCCAGTTTGGCCAGGATCGGGGCTTGTCCGGGTTACAGATCCCCGGGATCCCGGTTGATCTGGATCCCAGCTAACCGGATCCGACCCAAAAGGCTGAGTTGCTCAGGATCGGGCCCTCCTGGATCCCACCCACCCGCTTTCCCAAGGGCTTGGGCTGCTCAGGATCGGGCCCTCCTGGATCCCACCCGCCCGGTTCCCTAAGGAACTGGGTTCGCCTGGATCCCGTCCCTCCGGGTGGGGATGGAGGGATGGAGCCGATCCGGCTCCTCTCTGCCTCGCTGGGCCTGGATCCGACCCCCTGTGCCTCCCCCCCTATAGTTTCCCTCCTCCCCCCCCCAAGCACCGGTTCCCTACGGCGGAGGTAAGCGGGCTCGGGCCCCCCCAGGCCGGGCTGGCGGGGCAAGGGGAGGGGGGGGCGGCTCTGCGGGTCCCCCG
>NW_010972598.1:12451588-12456575 GCF_000737465.1 Haliaeetus leucocephalus | reverse complement strand
TAAAACAACCAACCAACTACGGAGGAGAAAAATCAATTAGTCCTCTATTTTATTTTTTTTTTTTCTTTCTCCTTCTGGTATGTGCATGTCATTGCATGACTGCTCTGATTTTTTTCTTCTTTTGTTTTAATAAAACTGTGCTCAGACATTTAAGCTAAACTAAGCAAAAATAATAATGACTTAAAAAAAAATCTTTGTTGCCAAAAGGTCGTGCTATCCAGGTTTGATGTCTGCATGTGAAAAAAAACATTAAAAACGTACAAAAAATAAAGAGAAGAGAAAGAATGCAGTCTAATTTATGTGAACCGAAAGGAACAAAAAAAACCACAATCAGGTTTAACCACACAAACCTAAGGGAATGATATTTTTTGAAAGACTTTTGTATAAAGTTGAGTACTTAGAGAAAAAAAAAATCATACCAGATGTAATATATTTTGTGGATGTTTTTATTTCTTGGATTTATAGTACCTTATACTAAGGTTAAAAAAAATTATGCTTGATATTGTGAAAAGGTGATAATTTTCACACACATTTCATTTGCTCATTTGTCATGTTGTAATGCAAATATGATAGTTAATGCATACAGCATTTTTAAGGGAAAAAATCAGAAATATTGAACTGATGTATTGTTGTACCATTTGCACTGTGAGCAAATGCTAATGCAGTAAATATATTGTGTTTGCTGACAATCAAAATCTGTAGTAAATATCTTTATTTTATCTTGCTTAAAAAAGATCTATATTGGTTTGGAAAAAAAAAGAACTCTCTAATATGTAAGGGGGATGTTAAAATGGCTTGAAATGTGTAGGACGGTGGGCGCTGTGCCTCTTTATGAGCGTCTTTGAAACCTGTTTGTACATTTTTTTCTAGTGTTGTATTTTCTGAAAAAAAATTTTTTTTTTTTTTGGTATGACTTTTTTAAAAATAACCCAACCTTTTCTCAGCCCCCCCTCTCCTTCAGTTCTGTTCGCAGGACGGCGTGGCGAGACCAGCTGGCCAGGACGCTGGGTGACCCCGAAGGCGACCGGCTCCGTCCTCGCGTCCCCCCAATTTTCCCGGCCTCACTGGGACGGGGTGCACCCTGAAGTTCCCCCCAAAACCACCGCGTCCTTGGTTTGCCCTTGACCTTGCGTCTTATTTTTCCCCGCTCGTGCCGTCGCCGCCGCCTTGACCCCGTCACCATTTTGCCGGCGGCTTTTGCCGGGTCGCATCTGTCGGATAACGGTGGGTGAAAGAGGATCGTGCCGCTTCAGCCGGTAATGCCCCCGCGCCTTTCGCCGGCCAAATCGCCCCAGGTACAGAGCGGAGAGGGGATTTTTACCGGGCTGGGTCGCTTGGGTTAAAAATAACCCACTGGGTTTCAGAGCCAGCGCTTGTACGGGCACGAGGGACGGGTGGGAGAAGGAGCAGGACGAAGTGCTTGGAGATCTGGAGTGGGCGCACGGGTGGTGGCCTGTGATGGTTAAATCCTTCTCCAGTGATGGGGCTGGAGCCCTGGCTCTCCTGGAGCTGGGATGGTGCTGGAGGTGAAGGCTGGAGGATGCCGGGAGGTCTGGGGGGGTCCCTCGGTCCATGCGGGTCCGGCTCTGCTGGGCTGGAGCATGACCGGAGCGGTTGAGCATCCCGCAAGCTTCCCCTTTTCCCAAGGCTTGCCGACAGCGCTGGTGGCCGGCACTGGCACGGCGGTCCTTCTCGGCGTTCCCGGGGTGCGGAGGTACTGGCACCGCCGTCAAATTTCCTGCCTTTTGATTTGCATCCGCAGCTGGGCCCGGAGGAGCTGCTGCTCCTGCCAGGCCAGGGCAGCTCTGCCTGTCCCTGGGGTTTCGCTGAGCTCCCTGGCTTGGAGAGGCTTTAATTTTGGGGAGAACCCTGGGGGCAGACCGTGCCCGGGGCGGCTGCCCCGGTGACTCAGGGCACGCCTGGCCCAGCCAGGGACGGCATCTCGTGGTGTTGGCGGAACCGGCTTTGGAGCCCACGGGTGGGCTCCTGCGTCCCCGAGTGGATTCCCGCGTGGTTGAGCCTTCGGTGACCATTAAGACGAGGTCGGAGCGGCCGCCGGATCAGGCACAGGGCAGGAAGGGCAGTGGGGGCTGCCGCCCGTGGCGTGGGGTCGGGATGAGCCGGGGCTGCCCTTCCCTCGGCAGGGAGGGCTCTGAGTGCTCTGAGCATCTCGGAGGTCCCGCAGCGATCGGGGGCTGCCTGTTGGTTTTGGAGCCGCTGGTCCCCGCGATGTCCCTTTGCGCGGCTCGGACAAGCCGAGGTGGATGGGCAGGAGCCGGAGCCGCCACAGACACAGCCGATGGTGCGGGGAGAGCCGCCGCGGCCCCCAGCATCGTCTGAGGCTGCTGTTGTGGTGGTGGTGATGCCCGTCTCCACTGCTGGCTTGTGCTGGAAGACGTCGGAGATGCTGGTCACGGGCAGGTGGTGGCACGGCAAAGGCTGCTGGGAGATGCCACGCCGGCATCACTGTGCCACGGCGAGGAGCCACCCAACGTTGCTTCAACACTTTGGGCTCCTTTGCTGCGGCGAGGAGGAGGAGGGAAGGAGCCCACCAGGCATCAACAGGGCATCGTGGCCCCCAGTGCCGGGCTGGGGACCCACTCTGCCACCCGGGCGCAGGCATCCCACCGGGCAGGACCCCCCCCCCAGCATGGAGCAGGAAGGTGAGGAGCACCCTTGGGTGGCAAAACGCGTGGAGTGCGTGCAGCACCTTGCACGAAAATGTTGGTTGCTACGGAAACACGGCACTTTCCATCCCCGTTCTGGGCTATCTGTGTTCTGGGGAGGAGGGAAGGGCTTGCCAGTCACGTACCAGCTCAACACAACTTGCTGCCTTTCCCTTCTCGACGGTGGCTCCGGGTTCCCGAGGAAGCCACCAACACCTCGCTCCTCTCTGCTGAGGGTCTTCGGGGTTTTGCAAGCTGCTGTTGAAACCCAAGAGCTCTCCACGGGATGGGATTTGCTTCTGAGGAGGAACACCAAGAGCCGAGACTCCGTCCCCGGGGTCGGGAGCGACGAGGACCCGCACTCAGAAGCTCCTGGTTTGCAGCTGGTAGACCTTGACACCACAGATGTTGGTGGGATCCCTCCCTGGTCTTCACAGCCTCCGGCCACCAGCTCGGCCTCTCCTGCTGCCCCGGCAGGAGATATCTTCTGCAGAAGGTCTGGATGGTTTCTGGATCGCCCTGATCCGGCACCGTGCGGATCCACGTCCCCCCCCCTTCCTCCCCATCCCCACCCAGGGCTGCAGCTCCAACCTCTGCTCTCGACAGAGCGTTTCAGAGGAAAGGCCCAGACTCACCCCCCTGCACATGCCCGGGGCCAGGGCGACACGTGGGGCAGAGCCTCCATGGAAAATGCTCCCTGATTCCCGTGGCCATCGGGATGCCCAGATGCCAGGACCCCCTTGTCCCAGCTCTGCCTCCGGCCCTTCCTTGCCGTGTTCCCTGTGCCCAGAGGTGCCAGCGTGGGGCATCGCGGTGGGGACGGCATCCAGGAGCAGCAGTGGGGCAAGCAGGAACCGCCGGCAAACCCTTCCTGGCACCAGCCTTGCTCCATCCTTCCTCTTCCTCCCGGGGGTGCGGCAGGGTCCTCCTGGCTGCCTCCCCTCGGGGTTTGCTCTGACACCCCATCAGCGCCCCAAAATTGAGTCCTTTCCACCGCGTCACCACGACGCCTTGCAACCTCCCTTCTCCACCGACCCTCGCCACCCCACCGCTGCCGACCCCGGCTCCTTCTCCCCATCCCGGCACAAAATCGGTGCTTGGGGTCCGTGCCACCCTGGGCACCGTCCCGCTGGTTACCCACCCAGGTCTGCCCCCCCCCATACCCCGCACTCCTTTTCGGCTAATCCCCTGTCCTCATCGGTGTCGGTAACACCTTCCCAGTTTAGCATCATCCTCCCTGGCTGTAATTACCGCCCTGTTTACCTCCACCTGCTAATTGACAAAGCCACCCCTGGCGTCCATCCCGGGCCTCCTCCCCTCAGCCCCGTGTGGTGGCATGTGCCGTCACCAGCCCGGTGTCACCGGGGCCGAGCCTGTTCCCCCCCCCCCCCCAACCGGGACATCACCCCGGGGTTGGCAACGGGGTTCCGAGGGCACCCAGAGCTCGGGGGGGTGTTTCGCTTCATCCCACCACCCCCGGGGTCACGGCTGATGGTGGCTGACGGGGTCAGTACTGAGGACAGGGAGGTTTTTTTGGTCGCCAAAACGCCTTCGCAGCCCCACCTGCCCCCACCCAGCCTCCGGGAGCTGGGTTTGGGGGCGGTTTCTCCCCAAAACTGGGCGCTCCCGCCCTTCCAAACCCGCTGCGCATCCCTGCTGCCCTCCCCTTGGACCTCCTCGGCTGGGGCAGCCCTGTCCCTCCCCGTGCCCTCGACCACCCTGGGGTGCTCCCAAGCGCTCCTCGCCCACTTTTGGGTGCCCTCGCCCACCCCACGGGCGCCCCCGCCCACCCCTCACCCTCGCCCACCCCAGGGTGCTCCTGGGCATCCCATCCCCTCACCCACCCTCGGGATGCTCCCGGCCGTCCCCTCCCCGGCACCCCTCGCCCACCCCCCCGGTTCCCCCCCGGTTTGGGGCGGGCCGCCGTGGTTTTATGCCGCCCATTCCCGGGGTTTGCACCGAAACCGAAGGATTTTAAGTGTTTTCTCGCCGGTTTTCCCCCCTGCCGGAGACAGCTCCGGGCCCCTCTACCCTGCCCCGTGACGTCACGCCCCCTCCCCGACGTCACCCCCGGCGCGGCACGCGGCGGGTTAACGCTCCCCGCTCCTCCCGCCCTCTGGCGGCGCTACCGGAAGGGGCGGGGTGAAGGCGGCGGCACTTCCGGGAGCGGCGCGGGGCAGCGGGGGACCATGAGCTGGTGAGTGCGGGACCCCCGGGCCCGGCCTGGCCGTGCCGGGATCCGATCCGGTTCGATCCGCCGCCGCGGGACCTCCAGCCCCCGGCCCCGGCCTGCGGCTCCCCCCCCCCCCCCCCTCGCGCGC
>NW_010972598.1:12405755-12451521 GCF_000737465.1 Haliaeetus leucocephalus | reverse complement strand
GGGGGCCCCGGTGCTGGCCCAGAGCGGGCCCCGGTGCTGGCCGGGCTTGGCCCCGGTACTGGCCCTGAGCGGGCCCCAGTGCTGGCCGGGCTTGGCCCCGGTACTGGCCCTGAGCGGGCCCCGGAGCAGGCCAGGCTTGGCCCCGGAGTGGGCCCTCAGCGGGCCCCGGTGCTGGCCCAGAGCGGGCCCCGGTGGTGTCCCGGTGCTGGCCCAGAGCGGGCCCCAGTGCTGGCCCAGAGCGGGCCTCAGTGCTGACTGGGCTTGGCCCCAGTGCTGACTGGGCTTGGCCCCAGTGCTGGCTGGGCTTGCCCCCAGTGTAGCTGCCCCGAAGCTGTGTCCGCAGGCACACATGCGGTATATGGGTGTCTAAGGCCTGTGCACCCGGGGGGCATCTCACCCATGTCTCCCCAGGCTGTGGTGGGCCTGGTCCCCTTCCCGGGTAATGGGGAGCAGGGGCCGAGCCCCTTGACCCCCCCCTGCCCTCCCACCTCCCTGTAGCTGGGCTCGCTGCCCCGTGCCCAGGCACTGCTGTGGGGAGGCGGGGGGTCCCCGAAAGGTCCCCAGCGGGTCTGTGAGTCTGAAACGCTGTAAAACTGCCTTCGACTCCATTAAAGTAAAGCTTTTTTGTAAAAAAAAAAAAAAAGTATTCCTACGCGTGTTTGAATCAGACTCGTGAAGGGCTCGGTTCGCATACCCTCGTGCCTTTGGCATGCTGCTTCTGCGCGTCTCCCCACCGCTTATTTAAACTGATTATATTAGAAATTAATCTTCACTGCCGCACATGATTTCTCATCCCGGATAGTCGCGTAGAGCCAGCACCGTTATGAGAGGTGAAGGATGTGCTGCTCTAGGGAGAAAAAGGCCTTCCCCTTGCCTGGCAGGCTCAGGTTGAGTTTGCCAGGGCAGGCACATGGTGAAAATTGAAGATTTTTAGAGTTGGGAGCGGGGGAAGTTGTGGTCTGGAAACATACTTCAACAATATAATGACGCGCACATGGGTACCTATTAAAATGGGGCCTTTTGGTTAAAAATACACACTTATCCACCAGGTTCATTTTTGTTCTGCTTTACTCATCTCAGAGCAGCCATGATTATAGACAATGCTGGTCAACGAGGGTCTTGGGGCCACCTTTTGCCTGGGCTGCCCTCGTGAGCTCTGTGGGCAGCATGGCCCAGGGGCTGCTTTCAGAAAGCTCCAGCCACTGGAAGAGACCTGCTCCACTCTCCTGGTCTGGGAGGAGCCGCAGAGCCAAAAACGTAAGAGATAAGTATTCCCTTCACATGATGGATGAGGAATAATTTGGGTGCAGAGCAGCAATGCTTTGCCTCTACGCTTTCCAGTGTCCGTCTGGCCACGCTGCTTCTGAGGACCTCGTCTGGGGATTGTAGCTTATGGTGTCTGGTGGCTTCCTCACAATCCACGTGGCTTTTGGTGGGAGATCGGGTGTTTTCGCTTTTTGCTGGGGAGGAATAAAAGGTCATTGCCAGAAGGAGGCGGGGGGGACTCCGCTGAAATCTGAGTCTCCTCTTTCTTCTCCAGCAGCGTCAGTCCTTCAGCGTGTCGTGGCTCCGCTTACGCGCGAACGCGAGGGGCTCGGACACTGCGGGGCTTCGGCGGCGTGTCAGAGACACAATTGCTCTCAGTTCGGCCAGCTGGCCCTGCCAACCCTCCTGGCTGATAATTCACGCAGACGCCCGCCCCGGATGAATCGCCCTATTCACGGGGGGGGCTGGAGTTCAGCGCCCGGCTGGCAGGGACGGGTTTGGCGTGACGTCCGCCTCGCCACCACAGCAAGGGGTTACGCTCCCGCCGGCAGCAGGCAGCGGTAACAAATGCCGGCATGCGTGCTGGGCCGGGGGGGAACCGATTGTGCCGGGGTCGTGCCCTGCTCCTCAAATGTCAGAGTAAAACATGTCCATCCCTGCTGCTGCTGCTCTGCTGTCTCCACGGAGGGAGCGAGCTTTGTTCCAGGCCGGCAGGACGGGAGGTTCATTTGTGTAGCAGTGTGTTTGCTTAGTTTGTGTGTGCGTCTCTCTCCGGCAACGGGCACCATTAGACCCGGGGCAGCGTTGATTAAAACCCCTTTTTGCAGGGGTCAGCTGTTGCGGCCGATCAAGAGGATGGAGCTTCATCCTCAGCTCTGTCCTGCAGATCATGCTGGGGAAGCGGCACGTAACTCTGCCTCCAGTTTTGCTTCTGTACGCTCGTTACCTTAATTAATTTTTTGCAAAGGCCTGTGAGAAATCCCTAGAGATTAACCGGCAAAGAGGCTGTTTGCAAGCGGGATGGTAGATGCCTTGTTGAATTGTGTGTGGTTAATCCTTTGCTTTCCCTCGCTATTTGCGAGCGCTCGATGGGTCGGGGCTCTCTGTGCTGCATCGAGACTGGGAACATGGCAATGCCCGTTGTACCAGCACAGGAAAACTTTGCTCCAGAGACCAAAGAGTAAGCCACTGGTGACAGAGGCTGGATTAAACCCCCGAAATCCTGACTCCTGCACCTAGGCAACTAGGCAGTGCTGTCTTTCTAGGCTAAGCTTTATTTAGAGCAGGAGTAGGCTTGTTTTGGGCAACAGCCTTGCATGGACAGATGAGATGTTTTCTAAATCTCAGCAGAGCTTGGTGGCTTCCTTTAGGCTTTACGCCGCGGACTCGAGTCTCTTGAATGTGTCTGCATCCCCCTCTTCCTCACCACTCACCTGCAGCCATGTGTTTTGGAAGAGAGAGGGGAAAATACTCCAGCAATTACCTTGGCTATCGCTCCTTCTAATAAAATAAAGGAAATGAAGTGATGGCTTTTACTGTATCATCACCCTCAATTGCTGGAAGCATCTGATTTGTGACCATCTAAAGGGTTTTTAAGGGTCATGAAACCGCGTAAAACCAAATGTTGTTGCAGCTCATAACCAGACTCCCAAATACCTCCTGTTTTGGTTTCCCAGCTCCTGCAGGTGACTTTACAAATGGGAAGGGGGTTTTAGTAGTGTGACAGCTCGATATCCGAGTGCTGCCTCTCGGCACCGCTGCAACAGCTGGTATTTACTGGGAGAAAAAATATGTTAAGCAAATGTTGATAGTGAGGCAGTGTGAAGCACGTGTTTTCTTGTTGCACTGCAGCGTATTATTGGTCTGCATGGGGGGTTGCCGTTGCCGGACTGCTAAACCATATGCCTCTTGGCAGGGAGCTCTTGCTAAGTGGACTAAGGAGCTGGCATCGATTTAAAGTTGGGAGTGGAACTGTATGGTTGTGCGATATTTAACTCCCCACATCTTTATCGGATGCAATCCAGAGTTAATATAAATATGTTTTCTGAAATATTTGGGGATGCAGGTGAAGAAGAGCTGCTTGTCTCAGAAAGGACGGTTGGCTGGATGGATTTATGCCTGCTAGCAAAGGAAGAGGAGAGTACGGGGAGGTGGCAGGCATAGCTGGGTTGTAGCGTAAGAGTAGGTTTGTTGGTTATTCATTTTGTTTTCCATGTTTTGGAGCTGTGCTGTGGCCACGTTGGGCAGGTGCAATGCAAACACAGACCAAGGCGCTGTTTTCTTTCCAGTGAATCAATATTGATGTTTTTCGGAGCCCAAATCGCAGTCCTGTTGTGGTCAATGGCAACGCTCCCCCTTCTCTCCGGGTTTCAACGATACTGGGATTTGAAGATGAGCGCGGGATAAAATTAGATTGGATGAAGCAACTGGATACCAAAGCGGTGAGCGAGGCGCGCGCAGCTCCCAAACACCTCCCTGCACAGCGCTGCCTTGTGTAGCACCCGTGCAAGGTGGTTTGCACATCCCAAAGGTATTATCACAGCGAAACCGAAACGCTGGCGTGCCCTCTGCAAGGCAGGCAGCGCCGGCACCTCGGCTGGACGCCGCATCTCCTGGGGTGGAGCAGCCGGCGAGAGCTGTGCACCGCGTCCTCTGCCGTGGTGGGGGATCGCACCGCCCAGCGTGGTCCTCGGAGTGCGATTAGCACGTGGTTATTTCTTAATTATTATTTTTTCCGCCTTCTTTGTACAGGTAGCTAAAAAACAGTGTTATAGTTGAGCCACAACCGTGTTTCACAACCATGCTTAAAATGGATATTTTTGTAGCATAGTCAGGGCCTAAAACAGCCTTGCAAAATTCTGCTCGCCCACGCGCCTGGCGTGAGTAATTTTCTTTTGATGGGTGAGTAAAATATCATTATTTTTTTCATGCTCATCTTGGAATGGGTGGGAGAGTAGATTCTGACATTATTTTTGATTTGCTTAACACTGACACCGTGCTTGGCTCTGTGCAAGATGCAGAGATACGAGCAGCCCCTGCTCCGAAGAGCTCGCTGTCTGCGGGCACACCTCTCTGCTGCTGAAGTTGAGGAAGGTGCCTTGTTCCCCGGCCTGACCTAACCCAACATAAAATGGACGTTTACATCTTCTTTTTGCCTTCTCCCCTGCTGCAGGGGCTCACCCTGACATCCATTGGTGGCTTAATGCCTGCAAGTTCATAGGGATGGGGTTGAAACGCAGGTGGGAGTGCACGCCTCTGGAGGTGGATGCGTTTATTTCCGAGGGACCGTATCCCCACATCGCTCCTCTCCCTGCCTCTCGCCACCCCATGACCTCCCCTCTTGTCTCCACTGAAGAGAAAACCCAAACCAGAATTTGGCGCAGAGTCTCCCTCGACATAAGCTGTTTGTGATCCGTTTGAATAATTTTTTCCTTTTTTTGCCTTTGCGCTGTGTTTGGAGCGGTTGCTATGAGTTCCTGCGAGGCGGGGGGAGTGGGGTGGGACGGTGCATGCAGTTTCCATGGACACGATGTAGTACAGCGAGGCATCCGGAGCGATGCTCGAGATTAATGCCTAACCCGCGTCTGCCTTTGTGCCTTTCTCACCTGGGCAGGGCTGGGATCCCCCCCTGCCTCTGGGGCAGCCCGCGCGGCCACGGATTTGCAGCTTTTGACAATTTTTAGGAAGCTCAAAGTCGTGAGACCCGTGGTCCAGGTGCCCGGGGTCGGTGTTCTTGGCGTGCATGTGCGTAGCACCACGCGTCCTGCCAGCCTTTGCCACGTTGCCTCTCCTCGGGTCCTGTGCAGGCTGTCTTCAGCACTTGTTAGGACTCAGGAACGCTAATGAGATAATTACTCCTGCTTCAGCAGCTACTGATGGTGGTCGCAGCTGCCCTTGAACTTCCAGGGTGCCCTGGCTTTCCCGTATCACACCATGGAAAGCTTTCCTAGCAGTGACGTCTTGTAATGATGCTTCCCTGAGTGCAGAAGGGGAGGAGAAGCACCCTCCAGCCGTGGAGATGCTCGCTCAAATTCACTTGATAATGGCAATGAGAAAGTGAAAGTTACTACCTCCACGTTCGCGTCCTTCCTTGTTCGCATCCTTCCTTGGATGCTCCCAACTTTCCTGTTGATGTTTGCAGGAGCGCTTTGATCTCTCCTGGGTAGCAGCTAGTCCCATGGACAGAGCAGGTCTCCTGGCTGCAATTACACCTTGAGGCGAGTCCTCTCCCAAAGCAGGAGCTTGGCACAGCCCAGGCGAAGGGAAGGACTCGCCACAGAGCAGAGCAGGGTTTGGGGAAGGGCCCCGGACTGTCGCAGGGGGAGTTTCTGGGGTAGCTTGGGGCCAGTTTTTGTCTGGATCAGGTATAAATGGATGGTTTTGTAGAAGCCCTCGGCATGCCACGTGCCAAAATCTTTGGGGAGACTGGCTTCGGTGGGTTGGGGTCACCTCTCGCAGCGCGGGAGGCTGGGTGTCGTCCTCCTGGCTGCACACAGAGAGAGGTTTCTTTCCGGTGAAAGAATTGAGATTTTTGGTGGCAATTCAAAGAGTGAAAAGCTCTGGCAGAAGTCCAGGCTGCGCTGGCTTGCTGGTGCTTGGGGTTTCGATGAAAAAAAAAAAAAAAAGCCCTGAAACTTTCCACGGGAAGCGGGCACTTTTCGCAAAACATGAATTTAGTTGGCAGTCTGACGGTAGTGGTGTTACCGATAAAAACCGGTTGTTACCACCAGTTCATACCGCACTGAGACCTGCAGGTCCCTGGCAAACGCTGCCCACATCCACCACCGCCTGTGGCAGAAATACTGATTTTGATGGTGCATGGTCGCCAGAGACTTGGTGTCACTTTTCCTAAGTGTCTGAGTAATTAACCTCTAGAATGTGGTGTAAGCGAGCACATTGCCCCGGCCTCAGTTCTCCTTGCCCTTTCCCTCAAGGGCTGCTTGTCCGTCTGTCCATCCATCCTTCCCTCCCCAGCCCCTGGTTTGGCAGCAAGCGGCTCGGCATCCCCAGGGGCAGTGGCTTATCAGCTGTGGGTGAAAATGCTTTGTGCTTATCCCTTGCTTATCTGCACGGGGTCTGCTGGGGCCTGATTAGGGGTTGCAAAGCGATGTTCAGATGAAAGGTGCTACGGGGGAAAGGGTTGCATCCACAGATTATTTATCCCCTGCGCACGCTCCGAACGCCGGCCAGGCTTCCCAGCCTCCCCACCGCCTGCTCCAGGCCGGGGATGGTGCCAAGGTTTGATGTCCTGCTCGGTCCAACGTGGCAAAAGGACCATCGCCTCCCTAAATTAGCAATGATTTAGTCTGATTCACGCTGGCAATTCCTGCGTGCCTTCGTTTCAGGGGACTGGCGGAGAGTGGGAGGGGGAGCTACATGTTTTAAACTCCAGCTCCCTGCAGACCTCATTGAGCTGTATTCCCCCCCTGCCTGCGAGGTTTGTTTGCAACTCTCCTGTGCATCCAGAGGAGAATTAGCTGCTTTGGTGTGTGGCCCTGGGTTTGCACATGGAAAAGCCAAGTAAATATATGACATTGCTGGGGAAACTTCAGAGAAAATTAGCCACAGCTTCTCCCACCTTCCCCTCCCTGGGGTTCCTGAGCATCCCCGAGTAGAAGCTTGCAGGATTCTCTCCACCCACACTTTTTTTCCGACTTTAAGCTCTTCCCACCCTCTCCCTGCAGTGCTTCGCCCTCCTTCCTCCCAGCTGAAACCCCACTGCTTTCCCAAACTCCTGGCGACCTCCCCGGGTGGGGTGCGGGTGGCCGGTCGGGGCCAGGGGCCGGGATGCTCCCCCAGCCCTGCAGCGCGGGGGGGACCGGGGTGGGAACGCTCCGGCTGTGACTCAGCGCGCTCGCGCTCTTCAGGAACAGGATTTCAAGGGATTTCACACCCCAAACACAACCCCAGCTTTCTCTCGCTCAGCAGAAATGAGAGATCAAAAAAAAATGCACCGATTCTGGTTTTCCTTCGGTGTATATAGACCTGTGCTCAGCTTTTAAGGTAGCGGTGATAACCGTGCTATGCTGGTAATCCATGGCAGCGAAAGATCCCATTTCTCTCCAACTTGTTTGCATTGTGCCCACCATACATTTTCTAAACAGAATAAAACACCCAAGGGCTCTTAATTTTTAAGCAAATGGTTGTAACGTTGCTGTGTCAGGGGCACGCTGTCCCTCCCCATTTTGCAGACTGGGACGCCAACTCATGGAGGGACAAAAATTCTCAGTGCCAGCAGCAGCTTGCTGTCGCGTTTTGAGGCGCGGGGTATCCATTTGTTTTAAAAGCTCAGATAAGATCCATACCTCTCATCTTTTTTCTTCCTTACTGCTTTTGTTCCTGCTTATGCATTCCCCCCGCCCCGAACCATATTAAAAGGCAAAGATTCAGAAACTGGGAAGATTATCTCAAATTGTAAAATAGCAACAACAAAAAAAATAATTGGTGAATAGACATTACTTGCGCGGGGTTATTTTTTAGAGGTTTTACCGAGACAGACATAATTAGCCAACTGATATCACGATGCTAATAGAGATATTTACTGCTTCAAAGTGTATTTGCAGTGTTGTGAAGCACTCCAGTGAATTTCTTTTGTTTTGGAAGAAAGTAACTGGGATTTTTTTTTTTTTCCCCTTCCCCTCTGTGGTGGGTGCAGCAGAGATGGGGGACAGGACGGGATGGGACCCCTGTGCTCCCCACTGCCTTCCCCTTGGCTGCTGCCTGCGCTGCCAGCTCGGTGGCACCCGATGGCTTTGCCCTGCCCTTTCCCTACATCTTTTATTACCAGAATTGCCTTGATTTAACCCAGCTTGCCGGTGGACAAAGACGGTCGGGATTGCTTCTCTAAATAACCCCCTTTGGCAGGGCTGGCTGGACAAGGGAGAGGGAAAGGTTGTGCGCAGGTAATGCTTTAATCACCCTTTTAATTGTGCTTTCCCGCTAGGAACCAGCCTAGCTCCAGCTTGAACCCTGTGCTTGCTCCCACGCTGCCGGAGATTGCCCAGCAGCCGCCATGGCTTGTTGTGCAAGCTGGTTTTTCTTGGGGTAACTCACTCCCCAGGGTAAAGACCACATCTTTTTCTCCTCCTTCCACCAAGATAGGTTGATGCCATCACTTCCAAAAACATCGAGTGACGGCACCTGGCTGCAGATGGGACAGCCTGTGCCTGCGAGAGTAAGGGAGGTGCCTCATTTTAGTTTATATTTGACCCATGGAGGAAAACACAAAGAAAAAATGCTTATTTTTTTTGCTTTCTTCCTGTAAGGCACCACACACCCAGTTATTGAAAGGGTAATTATACACCAGACGAGTGTTTGTTTATAAAAGAAGTGTGATTCACGGTTGCCAGGCCTGCCACAGGAGCTGGAAAGGGTTAACAACCTAAAATTATATTGGTCCAACCGGAGAACCATAAACAGGAAGTTCTCCAGAAAAATTTAAATTTAAACCTGGTGACTCAGGTTGGCTTGTGCTCCCTGAGCTGCTCAGGAGGTACGCATGGGTTGCAGCCCCGGTTTATTACCGGTGGCTAATTACACTGTTGGTTCGAAAACAGCGGCGAAGATGGGCAGAAGCGAGGCCGGGAGGGATCAGGTTGTCGGATAATCTTGGTTTTCCTTCATCCACGTGAATGGCGAGTTGCTTCGTCTCAAGCACTTTCTCCCATCGCGTGGCATTGCTCATAGCTGGGTTTTATAGCACGTTATGCTAATAAAAATGTTTTCTGGGGTTCCAGTTGTCCGATTGAGCGGTGTTATAGCAGCGCCGGTGCAGGGGAACTTGTAAGTAAAGCTGATGAGAAGCAAACGGAGAACCAGCCACACGTTTGCTGCCCAGCAGTGAGAAAAGGCAGCTGGGGAGGCAATGTGAGCAGCGGCCAAGCCAGAGTCCTAAAATGCATGTTACTAGCTTAGGCTTTGGGTAGCAGTGTGAGAATTTGGACTGGTCCAAGAGAGGACTCAGGCACCTTCCCAGGAAGCGCTTGGTGCAGATTTGGGATGGGATGCCAGTGCCACTGAGCCATAGGCACGCTCTAGGTGAGGCATCTCTGGGAAAAGATACTTGCATTTCATCATGAGACCAATTTTTTCTTTCTAGTTAAAGCAGTATGATGCAGAAAACGTTGGGAGATTTTGGGTGAGATGCTTTAACGAAGCAGCACCTCTTTAACTTAATTAAATACATTGAAAACAGCAGCTGAATTCCCGGATTTTTATTATACTGATAGGTGAAAGAAATCCAATTATTTTCAGGATGGCTGTGCGGCTGTAACCATCTGACCCAGCCACCCTTACATATGTTGTGTAATTTATTTTGAGTACTCTTCACCTTTGAGCTAGCTCGCGTGGGGAAAATCATTCAGGTAACCCAGTTTTTACTAGCAACCATATTACAGATTTTAAGAATGAAGGCTGCTCTGCTGGCAGGTGAGCCGCTCCTACAGCTGTTCTATCAGAGAAATCCTTTGAAGCAGCTCACAGCTCCAGACACTCGGGTTGTTACTTTTTTTAATATCCTCTCTCTAAATATTTACAGGGTTTGGTTTTTTTTTTTTTAAATTTTTTTTTTCCTCCCCTTCGGATTTGTTTTTAAACATAGCGTGTTCTTCAGCCGTTATTTTGCCAAGGAATGCCTGGAGCATCCATTGCATTGATTTGCCTTACTAGGACGGTGGGAGGGTGGGGAAAAGAGCCTGCTGTGGCTGCAGATGGAGGTGCTGACCTCGGGGGAGACACCGGCTCTCGGGGAGGGGGAACACGCTGGAAGGGGGTGCCGCTGCCCCGGGACAAGCCCTGCTCACCCCAGAACCCATCACCAAGGACGAGACCTGCGGGGCTGGGCTGTTTGAGGCCAGTATCGCTTGCTCACACGTTCCCTCTTCTCTCTTTTCCAGGATACCGTTCAAGATCGGGCAGCCCAAGAAACAGATTGTACCCAAGACAGTGAGTAAACCAGTTCCCCCTTTTTAGATCCAGCCTTTGATCATGTGGCTGATGAGTCAAGCCGGCACTTTGACTCGTCCCATTTTGCGAGCGTGTGCGTGTGCGCGCGCGTGGGAGGGAGATGTGAGCGAGCAGAACCTGTTGCCGCGTGTGACCAGCGCTCGGTTCCTCGTGCGAGGAGTGAGGGGGAGCCCCAACCAGGGAGAGTATTTTGGTTTGGGATCTGTTTCTTTTTTTTTTTTTTGGGGAGTGGGGGGGGTGGTGAGGGGAAGAGCTCTTTTGGTCTGGCACAGTTTTCCTCGGAGATGGCTGAACGGGCTTCCTTCCTTCCTTCCTTCTTTCAGCAATGGCTTGTTTGTTCATCCTTTCTGAGCAGATGGAGGAGGAGGAGTGGTTCAGATCGCTGAATATAACTGTTTCCAAAGAAAGGCTTATAAGCTGAGATGCTTAGTGCTCAGGCGTGAATTAATTTGTGCTGCACAGCATTTGCTTTAAAAGCAAATTAAAAAAGCATTTTGTATTCTCGTGTATTTGAGACTCCTATCCCAAGTGCTGTTGCTTGCAGCTGGCTGTGGTATTTTCCCTTCTTAAGCAGATGGTCTTTGCCTTTGTCCCGTGCAAAAAAAGCTGTGGCACCTCACAGTAGCTGTCCCTGAAAACTAACCTGCATACCTGCTCTAAAATAAGTGCCCCGACAGTGAGCACGGTGGAGACCTTGTCTTTATAACGGCATTGGTGACCTAATCCCTTGAACAGGCTAACATCTCTGATCCTTCCTCTCTGGGACACTCATCGCGGCTAATTCCTCAGGATGCGTGGGCACTTGTGTTTACGGGGCAGTTTCTCCTTGGGACATGACATTTCCCCCTGGAGGCAGAGGGCTAATTCTGCCACTCCCTTTATGGCTTGATTGTCATGTTTTATTTTAAAGGATTTGGTAGTTGTCTGCTGCCATAGAGCAGCAATTTTCTGTAACGGCTCCAAACTGTCAGTACAAAATTTAAGCCAGGCAGGCAATGAAGAGAAGGACTCATAAAATCCCTCAATGGTTTTTGCATCTCTTCAGCCACCCTTTTACCAGGGGCTGGCGACCAGCGGGCGGAAGGAGCTGCTCTCTGTGGCCCCCCAGGAAAGGCAGTCTACCAGCCTCAGGTCTTCACATCCGTTCCCATTCATTTCAGGAGACCCCACATTGCCTTGCTCTGTGAGATTTTTCCTCTCGTCCACTTTACCGGTGTTTCCAACACCAGTGTCCTTCCAGGCTCTTGCAAGAACCAACTGCTCTGCAACTCTGGGTGTCTTGACCGGCTTTCTTGGACATCTCCATCCCACCCATTCTCACATCCAAGTTGACTGTATTTTTTTCTCTTGCCAGCACTTGCTGATTTCCCTCTGCTCCTGCTGCTTTTGCAAGGTCTGAGAGACCTTGTCTCCCCTGTGTTGTGCTCCATTGCTGCTGAAATCAGCCATCCCCGAGCTGCGGCAGGAGCTTGGGGTCCATGCAGATGAACGATTGCACCTTTGAGAGCTTGCCTTCCCCTGGGCTGCTGGTATATGCTCTTCTGAGGCAGTTGACAGGCATTGCTTATATATGTGTGTGTGTGCGTGTGTGTATTAAATAGAACAGCTCAGAATATCCGGCAGGCAGAGGTTTATTCAGTAGCCTGAGTGTTTCCAGGCCTTTTCCCTTTCCTTCCTTGCTTCCTTCCTTCCTTCCTTCCCCCTCTTCCTTAGCTCCCCCAAGAAGAACAACGAGTTCTTGTGTCAACGACTCAGTAGCTCAGAGTCGGATGTTGATTTTTAAATGGCTTCCACTTGCCGTGTGTTGATGATGATGATACTTTCCAGGCAGCAGATACGTGGAAAGCAGAAAACAGGAAGCCCAAAGCCTTGCAACCTCACAGTAAGTGTAAAGTGCAGCTCTTCAAAGAAGAACAAATGGCAGGAAACCACCGATCTCCCCTGGGAGCGAGGCGTTCAGTGTCATGGTGTGGAAGCGATGGGGCTGCTTTGTAGCTTTAGTGAGCTCGAGGCCCCCAACTTTACCTCCCAGTTGCAAGCTGAGACGCTCCATCTGTGCGGGCTTTTGGGAACAGCGGTAGCAGCCGAGGTCTGTGATATTCCAGATGTTGGCCTCTGGAGCCCGCTGCAGGAAGTGGGAAGGTGTGGCATCTCCAAGGCTGCATCCCAAGCCGATCAGAAGGGAAGTGGTTGCGGGTAGAGGATCTCCCACTCGCAGAGATTGGACCACAAAAGAGGAGGGGAGGGAGGAAAAAAAAAAAAAAAAGCATTTGTTAGGATCTAAGTTATTTGGCTCTCCATGAGGCATGTAACTCGAGTGCAGGAGAAGGGAGAATTGCTCTGCCGAGAGAGGCTTAGCTCGCCAACGGACCTTTTTTCTGTTCTTGATGAAACGATGCTGGGGCTGGTGTCAAATCTAGGCCGGCAGTAGTACTGAAAAGCAATTTGCCTAGGCTGCAGAGGGAATTAGTCATGACTCCCTATGCCCACTCGCTTCTGATTCTTTGAAGAAGGGCATGGTGTCAGCCACAGTTTAGCTCTTCAGGTAGAAGGAAACCCCCGTAGAAAATATCGGCTGGTGAACTGAAGTGATCTCCCACCCCCCAGACATGCCTCTGCTTTGTTTCCACCTTAACCTGGGCAAATCCAATTCCAGACAGCATAATCTCTCCCCTCCTCTCCCCTGAAAAGAGCAGCTGTCACCGGGCTTGCCGAGAGGCCAGGAGCCGGGTGGGAGGATCTAATGCGCAGAGAGGACCTGCTGTCAGTGGAGCTGCAGAGGACACAGTAACACAGCCCAATTAAACTAATGCCCAGTGATAGGAGTTAAACCTGTTAGAATTATATCTCTCTGCAGAATGTTTATTGCTCAAATCCGATGCAGCGATGAAGCCTCTTACGGTAGAGATGTTCTTCCCTCCCCCAGGACAACTTCGGTCCAAGCAGAGGTTACGCTGGAACCAGAGCTTGTAGTTGTCTTCCGAGCTCTCTCGCAGCTCCAGCTTGCTGAAGTTCATCTGCGTCACCCCGAGGTTGTACCCTGCTCTTCAGTGGGGCTTGGGTTATCTGAGCTGGCAGGTAGCCGGGAAGAAGAGCCAGCCGTGCATCCCCACGGGGCGCGGAGCCAGGTCGGCAGCCGGGGGAGTCAGCCGGCTCTTGGGATGGGGCAACCCAGCGCACAGCCCCTTCACGTCACCCAGGTTTTACCCCTTCCTCCCTCCCTTGCCTCCCTCGGCAGCGCTCTGGCCTGGGCTGACTCAGACGGCTCGCCTTCCTCCTCCTCGCTGGCTAACCTTGGGTGAGTCAGCTTGGCAGGGAGCGGAGACCTGAGCTGTGGGCCTGCACGCCTGCCAAGCCTCCCTTCCTTGACTCATCCCAGCAGCTCTGCCTTCCCCAGGGATGTCGGACGGAGGAGCTCCATGAGCAGGAGGATTCCACTGCAGCTGCCGGCCGTCAGCGCCTTTCCATTGGGCTCCACCAGCGAGCTGGAAATCCCAAAATAACGGAGTAAATGTCGCAGAAATGGTGGGGTGAAATCAAGTGACGCCAGTTAAATTGTTTCACTCGTTTTCACTCTCTTCCTTCAATCTTCAGCGGGACGTAACTGGTCTCTGCAGTTCGGAGGTGCATCCTTTTTCCCTTTTAGCATGCCGCCTAAGCAGCCTTTCTTGAAAGCTTTCTGGCTAGATGGGGGTTTGGAGAGTTTGCTGGGTGGCGAAGCCTGTGAAGTCCCAGATACCCCTGCACTCTGCAGTGTGGCTTTGGCTCAGGGCTCTGCTGTGGGACGCAGAACAAATATTCACCTGCATTACTTGCCTTGAATCTCCTCTCGCTTGACGGGATGGCAAAAGCTCAGCAAAAGGTCCAGGTTATAGCAGAATTTCTGGCCTAATTATATGGGTTTCTTTTTTTTTGGAGAGGAGGGAGGAGGAAGCATATGCTTTCCTCTTTTTCCCAAGACCCACGAAGATGCTGAGACCACTGGAACATGTAGAAATCAGCTAGTCCTCCTCCTCCAGGAAAAGAAATAAACCTCAGGGGAATAAGAAGGTTCATCACAGTCCCTTATTTCCATCTCTTTGTAGTATTGGCTTTGGTCTTGCTTTGTTGCCTTGTAACCATGGTGTCGATTATGATATTGCCCTTAAAGCAGGAGGGATGTTATCACAGGTGGAAGGCCCAGTGTTTGCAAACAAAAATAACTGGGTGAAAAAGAAGAATGTCGTTTTATTTCAGTGCTTTTAAGAACTCATCGTTCTTTATGTAGATTTAAATAAAAACCCAGAGACAAGCAATCTTGCATTAACTAGCCTGAATGCCTGGAAGAAAAAGCATTCAATACAGAAACACATTTTGATTTTGAGTTTTCAGAAGGAGGCTGCAGAGAAGTGGGATTATTTTAATATTATGGAAACTTCCCTTCAGGATATTGTAATTTTCTTGCCTGTACTTCTTGTTCTCGTTACTCTTAACGTGATAATCCTATCCATAGCCTTTTGCCGTAAGTGTTGGGTATGTGTGGCCATTGATGATAGCTACTGGGAGCGGGAATTACTGTGTACTCTGCAAAATGTACTTGGCTTGCTCTCAGCTTGTCCTCCTTGCACGCCTCTGATCCACCGGTCGCTGCCGCTTGTAAATCTGCATGGTGGGAGCACGTGAGAGCAGGTCTTCTCTGTCTAGTGCATGGGGACCTTGCTTCTCACTGCTTGTGTCGCATATCTGGGCTCCTGCGATGCAAATGAGAGCAGCGATGACTGGGAGGGCTACATCAGCCTGCAGACTGTGATGACTGGTAGCCAGTTGCTACTGTGGGCGTGAAAAATAAGAGCAATCCTTGGGCAGCTGTCTCTGCATAGATGGCACTGGAGACGTGAGTCAGGCCGGGCAGCTGAAGTGCCGCCTTGTAGATTCACCTCGATCGTATGTAGAAAGCGCACAGGCGAACTGGGTTGGGTGTTTCGGGGAAGCTTGGAAGCCCTGGAAGATTTGGGGGTTCACATCACCCGGAGGGTCGCAGGGTGGGGAAGTTTTGCCTTCTTTTGTATCCATTAGGCAGTGATGCCTTTTGCTCGGCTCCGCTCATTGCACAGTAATGGGGGAATCGAACAGCAAAAAGGAAGGGGCAGATACCGTGAATCTTTGCAGGTAATTTCATTTCATGGCCAAAACCTCCGGTTCTCGGAGGCACTGATTGCTGAGCAGACACAAGGACGAGCCTCCCGAACGTGGAGAGGGCCAGAGCTCCATGCCAGGGAAAGCACACCACCAGCCTTCAAAGGACATATTTTTGAGTCGTGCCCGACCCTCTCTGGTTTGCAACCAAAACAATTCACACATAAGGCATATAAATAGAGCGCAATACTCCCTGGTTATTTTAGCAGCCGGAACAGCCATAGAAATCGAGGGTGATTTTTACTATGTGCTGGTTACCTGACCTCCAGGCACCAGCTGCTGCGGATTTCTGCAGAACTGTGAACCAGGCAGAAGTCGTGTGAGCTGCCCCCACACTGCTCCATGCCTGTTCTCCAGCGACCATTTTTAGCAGCACGAAAGGGAGTTGGAGCTCGGTGGAGGTTTTTCATCGGCAGGGTGAGCCAGCATGCATCCCCCGGATGGTGGGAGCTGATGGTGTGGACAGCTGTCCACTGGGGATGGGGCTGAAACTCGGCACGCTCGCCGCGCCGGTCACCGGCTGCCTTCAGATCAGGCTCGTCGCATCGCTGCGGAGTTCCAGTGTATCTGAAAGCGCAGACCAAAAAGATATTTAGAAAAGGAGGTTTCAAGAAAACCGGGATTACTGGGCTCCGTCTTAAAATACTGGTCTTTTAATAGCAGTATTGATTGAAAAGCAAATGTCCCTATTAAGCGTTCTGGTTTCACATAATGCTGTTACATCAAGCCTGGGTTTGAAATCCTGAGGACAGCATGAAGATTTGGAACAAACCTTTGGATCCTTCTAGTCGTGGCTGCTTGCAACAGTTAGCATTTCCTTAATAGCATGGTAGCTTGACAACACAAATGAACCCAGTTTTGATCCCATGACAACAAAAGCGCATGTATTTACTCTTGGCTGGTCAGTTGAAATCCATTTGCTTATTTGGTCGACGAGGTGTGGAATGACTGTTTAAGTGTGTGTTAAAACAGTCAGCATGGAAGGAAAGTTCCTTAAAATATCTTGTATCACTGGAGACTTGCTGCCAGATAGCAAGTAGGAGGAAGCAGTCATTGATGTAGCATTGGGAGAAGGCTGTTCTTTAGCTCTGCGCTCTTCACCAGCCCAGGTTTCTCCTCCCTTTGCGAGGTGTCGCAGTCCGCTTGGACAGCTGCTCCAGCTGAAGTATTTCATCGGAGGGAGCTATTGCAGGAATAAGGAGCGTAGCAAGGGGGCAAATATTATGGAGACTGGAGGGCTCAGTGTTGGCTTAAGGGGTTTGCGGGGAGAAAAACCATCCTGTTGAGGATGGGGAAGGAGAGAGCGGCTGGATGGGGGTCTGGCAGCCAGCCATGGGCAGACCCACCGCAGGGCTCCTTTACAGCACGCTGCTGGAGGAGAAGCAGCTCCTCAGCTTCTGGGACGATCGTGCCTCTGGAAGAGAAAACGGGCTCGTCCCCCGCCAGCACCGAGCCGAGCTGTGGGCGCCTGTGTCAGTGCGTGCTAAGTTGCGATCTCTCTGCTTTTAAGGCATTCCCGTTTACTCTGTCAGCTTCCAATTCATGTGCTGGAGCACATCCTTGGAATGAGCTGACGCAGTTGGTGGCAGTGTCTTTTGCTCTGAGAGAGTCTAGAGGAAAAAACCCCAAGACTTCATTTACTTTTGAAGTGTAACTCCCATTATAGCTGCAGCTTATGCTTGCCTGGGTTCACGTAGGCATTTCCTGAGGACAAGTTTCCCTGCACAGGTAGTTGCCACTCCAGGCTCTGCTGCAGTACCTTTGAGCTGATTTCCATCTCTTCTTTCCACAGGTGGAGAGAGACTTTGAAAGGGAATATGGAAAGCTTCAGCAGTAAGTATCAACCACACTGGTAAAACAGGAACAGTAGCATACTTCTCTGTTGTGCCCTCTTACTGCACCTTCCCAGGAAATTTTAGCCAGTTATGCTCTTCCCAGCAAATCGCTCACTGCCCTGTAATTTCTAGTTCTTCAGAGTTTCTCTGGTGGCTGGGTGTTCAAAGGTGTCCTAAGAAGTATTTGCAGTGGGGTTGAGGTTTGCAGATTATGGCAGCTCTAAAGTAAAGAGTGTAAAATTGCCAGAAAACTGTGGGGTTACCGAACAGCTCAACACCTCTGAGGACAAATATTGGTTTTACCGTACTGACTGTGTCGCATAAGCTCACACTTATCATCTGGAAGCATTTGGCTTTACCATTTGTGGTAAGTGTGAGGACTTAAGAAAATATGTGACTTTGAATAAGAGATCACAAACTTGAAAAGGTTGAAAACCATGTGAAAACAACCAGAAAAGGTTGAGCAGCACTGAACTTCATAGAGCCTTGCCTGGATATTTTTAACTCATAACAGAAGCCAGCATATTCAGCCCGTAAATGATTTGTTGCACGTATGATACACTTGGGTTTGTTTCTTTCCAAGATTCAGACTTTGCCTTGTTCTCCCATCTTTCAGATTGGAAGATCAGACCAAAAAACTTCAGAAGGATATGAAGAAAAGCACAGATGCAGACTTGGGTATGTAACTGTAGGATACATAGACTGTGAACTTGGCCACAAAGAGATGAAGTGACTTTCTCAAGATCACATGAGTAATCTGTGACAAGTCTGGAAAACAAATCTAGATCTCAGTCCCACTCAGTTTGCTTAGTTACAAGGCCATCTGCATGAGGGCTGCTGAGCAGTATCTCAACCGAGGGAACAGAAAGTATGTTACGGACTTAGTCGCTATCTCTTGAGCTGTGGCTTGCTGTGTGGCCTTGGACAAGTCACTTTCTTTGCCTCAGTTTCTGCAGCTGAAAAAAAGGAGTAATTATTCCAGTTCTCATGTTCGACAGGCAGGAGCAGTCTCCAGCTGAGCCTATTGTGTCGAGCAGTGCATATTCACCTACTTCAGTCGAGGGCATCTTATGCAATCTGAAGCCCAAGGAAGGTGGGACGAGGCTTTGGGGGGGTCTGCAGAGCACCACGTAGGCATTGCTGTACGTGTTCCGCGTACGAACTGCTGACCTAGCAGCTCTCATTCAGGAATAACCCTGCTCGTTCCCTTGGTGGCTGCTTGCCTTGGCTTGACCTCGTGGCAGTGGGCGATGTAGGAAGCAATAAACAAGTCATCTCTGCGTGTACCGCCGCAGCTGCCTGCTGCTGCCTGCGCGGGGTGACATCTGCCCTGCAGGTGTCCTGTCCCAAGGCACGGCAGCCCCTGCCCGCTCCATTCATAGCTTCTCTAGTAGGAAACCAGTGTGACCGCACCACGTGGCGCGGGCTTTAAACGAAGATGGGAGAGAGGAGATGGAGCGATCTGGTGGAGGGGAGCTGGGAGAAGTGGATTCGGTGGATGCCGGTTATTGAACCGAGCAGGGCAGCCTGCAGAAACATGCAGCAAAGAGCTGTTTTAAACACAGATGGCTTTTCTCAGCATGTGGTTTGGAGTAGTCCCTATTTGTACCGGGCCCCCACAGCTCCGGAGCCAAGGCAGATGCACCAGCGCAAACAGGTGTGGGCTGGACTGGTCCAACACTCATCTCGTGGGAGTTTGGTTCACAGAGGGGCAGGGGAGTGGGAAGGAGCCCCACCGGGCCCTTTGCCAGCGGGAGGGCTGGCAAATTTGGGGCTTCCCATGATACAGGCTCTCACCTGTGTGTATGTGTGTGTGCATGCTTGGATATTGCCAGACATAAACACGGATCCCGGCTCTTGCCTGCGCTCTCCCACTGTTCCCAGCACAGTGCTGGCACATGCGCGTGCTTGCACAGGGAGAGTGGTGGGAAAGGCACCAGTAACCAGTGCTGCCAGGACTTCTTTCCAGGGTGAAAACTGCCCTTTCTGGGGACTCTGGTCATTGTCAGGGATCCTTGGTAAGTTTTTCCTTGTTAAGGATTCCCCTCCCCTCCCTTGCAGTGGGCGTTGTTTATATGGAGCATTTCAAGTCCCAGAGGAGCTGTGGGAGGACTTTCTTTTTCCGTTCTGCTACATGGCAGAGTCACAAATGAGCCTTGGCCAGATCCAGTAAGATCTGATTTCTCATTTAAAGGCATGAAATCATGAGTGTAAGGGAAGATTTTGAATGTGGTCTGGTGAGGGATGGGTGAAGGAAAAGGAGGTAGATCGGATCGAGCACTGAAGACTGCTTTCCTCACCTGGCAGTGCCCATTCCCGAGGGGAGATAGCTGTGCGTGCTCAGCCAACATCCAGCCCCCATATCCGACAAGGATGGCAGTGTATCAGCGTTGTTGTGTCCTCCTGAGTGTCTTATTTCTTCCACTGTACCTCTGTGCCGAGGGGGTTGATTATTCACTGCCTGCAAACACTCCCTAGCAAACTGGACCTGGTGGTTTGAGTCTCCACCTTCTGCCAAAAAAGACTCAGCTCAGAACAAGACCGATTCCTCAGTCTGCACGAAAATGTTCCTGCAAGGCTCGGCCACTGCCCTGCCAGCTGCAGCAGCATGGCTGGGAACAGGGTATGGGTTATTAGCAGTGCTCTCTGTACTGTGGCAGAAGATCACTAACCCCCTTCCCCGCCCTCTTTCCAAACAAAATACGATCTTAAGGAACAGGAGGATGTTCTCTAATGGGAGACGAAAGCTCTCCTTTTGAACTGAGGTGCAGGTGGATCACCGTGGCTCAGTTTTGCTCTCTGGAGCGTGCCTGGCTGTTCTCCACTACTTTTATCATGATTCAAACAAGCAGTGGCTCTCTAAAATCACTGCCTTTAATTGGAGTCGCATCCCTCATGCTTTATGAGCGAAGTGCAGTACAGACCCTCCTGAAGCCCACCCCGAGGGGCAGGCGATGCTCTCCTCTCCTCTCCCACGTCAGCAGTGTGCCTGTTGAGTTTGAAGAGGGGGCTCACCATCGGGCACGTGGAGATGGGACCGGGGGATGCCCTCCCCAGCTCCCGGCTCCCTGCACACCAGTGGGGACACAGCATGTGCCGGGGTCCGCAAAGCTGCCTCGAGAACCACGGAGCCCACCGTGGCTGCTTTTTCAGAGCCGTACAGGTGAGGTCGGTGATTCAGGGGAAGTGCCTGGCCCAAAGTCTTGCTGAATGTGCCTGAAAAACCCCAGATTCTGGCCTCCTGGCATGACCCTGCTGCTCGCAGCAGCTCCCCTTGCTACAGTACACTTTCAGTCCTCTCCTTATGAAGGGAAACTAATTTTTCTTCCAGCTGAAGGAGTTCTGCCATTCTTAACTCCATCCCATTTTGGCACAAATCCTTCCTCAGATGTGGTCACACATATGGATTATATCCCATCTGTTTAAAGGTTTAAATGCCTAAACCCTTAATGTTTGGATAATAGACGGATACGGTAGCTTTGTTATTCCGTAGTTAGCGTCTCGTTCAGCATTGAGCTTCCCAGCTATTTAGCTTCTGAGCTCTCTGTATAATTGTGTGTAACCTTTAAATCAGAATGTTTAACCCCTTGATTTATGATCTTAAGCCCCATTATTCAGATGACTTTAACTTTTAATATCTGAGTGAGTACAGTAGGAGTCTTTCCAAAGCTCATCTGTAGCACGGCTCAAGCATCTGGCTTTCTGATCTTAAACTGGAATAACTTCCAGCAACAGTGCTGACGAAAAAGAACATTTTTTTTTAGTACCCATGACTTTTTTTTTCTTCTTTATTCCCGTTTATATTGATGCTTGCCTTTTTATGAATCTTTTTTTCCATTCTGTACCTTAGCTATTTTCTTGCTCTTTTATAGTGGTCCCTGATTTAATTTTCCCTTTGAAGACCACGTGTTTGGATAGGAAGAGAGATGTGTCTGATGGAAAACAAGCAAAAGTGCTCAGCAAGACAGGAACTGAAGCCCGTCAGAGTGTGACCTGGTGTTTCTGGATTTCTTGGTGGCAGTCTCAGGGTCTGAAAAGACTTCAGCCTTTGCATTTTCCCCTGGCTTGTGGGGTTGGTCTCCACAGGCAGAAAATTTAGGCTCATTGAGGGAAAGTGCTTAGCCAGCTTGCGTCTCTGCTGCTTGTGTAGTGCCTATTTTGAGAGTAAAAGAGAAACCTTGTCTTCCAGTCCTGTCAGTCTGGTCCTTTTCCACCAGCACTAAATCCACTTCAAATATATATTTTTGTAAAGCCATTTGAAAGACTTAATGGACTGTGATTTTTCTCATTGTGGAAGAGCTGTAGTGAGACTAAGAGTGACACTTAATAGTCTGTCGAGAAAAGACATACAAAAAAACCACGTCTACATTTTTTTAAGAGAACAGTGCTTTTGTTAGTCTTGTATTATTTCTGGCAACATCACAAGCTGTACATTGGAGTGGTTCAGACTTACTTATATAAAAACAGTTCTCTGGGTGTTTACGTGAATGAATTGGTGGCTCTTCCCTTCTTTTCTCTCAACCACCAGTGAATGTCTCCTGGAAAGTTGTGCTAAACACCCCCTTGGTGGCTGAGGTCCCCGATTTTTGCCCATGGTCACCCTTTGCAGATGCAGGTGCCAGCCGTGGCAATGAGGGGTTGTGTGGCTGTCCCACCAGGCAGCCGCTGAGACCTGACCCTCTCTGCTTTCCTTTGCATGCTCCTGTTGCTCACAGCCATGTCCAAGTCGGCTGTCAAAATCTCTTCGGACCTGTTGTCTAACCCCTTGTGTGAACAGGAGCCCAGCTTTCTGGAGATGGTCACAGCCTTCGACACAGCGATGAAGAGGATGGACTCTTTCAACCAGGAGAAGGTGAATATGGGTTTGGCTGAAGAAGGGGAGACCAGGGTGTGCTGGGGTGCTGGTGGTATCTCGCCCTTCCAGACAGATCCTCCTTCCCTTTTTGTCATCATCTCCAAGATGCTTCCCACACGAGTTTCTCTATAATCTTACTCCTCTTCTGACTCTGGTTGTGCTGGGGATTTCAGCTCATCCGGAACACATGGGAGAAGTTTGCTATTTTTTGGTTAAGGGGCATTGTGGTTGTGCTCAGAAACCCACATCATTCTATGGTAGGCACCATGCAAACATGTGTCGTTGTGCAAACAGGCTTTTTCAACGAGCCTGACATATTATCATCCCTTTTGCTTTCAACAGGTGAATCAGATCCAAAAGACAGTCATAGAGCCTTTGAAAAAGTAAGTACCAACATCGTCTTATGAGCCATATCGAGTGTTTGTCATAACCGTGTACTTTAGGGATGTGTATCATCAAAAGAGATGTTGTCAGGTTAGAAATCAGCCCTTCCTAAAGAGGTTAGAGTTCACATCCCTGTGACAAAATGGCATCCTCCTTGCTTTACAGCTGGGGCATGGAGAGGTGGGATGGTTTAGCTGAGTCCATACTCTTGTTCTGTGGCAAGGGTGAAGACCGCTTGTGTCTTAGCCTGCCAGATGTCTTCAGCTGTATTCTAAAGAACACCTGAGATGAGTAATACTGAATGCATGAAAGCATTCAAGTTCTCTCCATTGATGCATTGGTTACTACCAACACTTTGCTCCAGCGGACAGAGAAAAATCGACTGGGGAGCTCCCCTGTGGGCAGCAGGCACAGACAGTGCCATCCAGCCCAGGGTGGTGAGTGGTAGGTTGTTTGAACAAAAGTTTCTTTCCTTTGGAAGTTTTCTAAATAAAAAAGTAGAAGCTTGCTTTTAGTGAAAGTTCTCTTGTGTTTATAAATAATGCATCCATGCAGGCAAGAAAGAGACGTTACAGAGCCATCGTAGCTAGACAGTGAGCAGGTGGGAATTATGGACAGAAAAACAGCAGAATCACCCATCCTGGGCTGGTAACTGATCCAGGACGGGATGTCTCAGACCCTGGAGAAAGTCTTGCAAAGCTCTGCAGGAAAAGCTTCAGACCATGCGTGGTCTGAAGGGCCAGCGTGGTGTGCACGTGGAGGGGAGCCCACTGCAGAGTCATGCCAAGAGCCACCCTGTCACCGGGAGGAGAGGTGGCAGGGAGCGTGCCGGAGCTGGACCTTGCTCCAAACTGTGCCCGTCCGCAGGTTGCATGGCTTGGAAATAAATTCTTATCGGAGAGTGAGAGCTGGAGCTGTTGACAGTATCGTTCTAGTAGCAGGTTTCCATATTTTCCTCCATTCCTTGCTAACTGGTGCCGTACGGTGCGTCAGTACTCGGTCATGCCTCGGTACCATGGCAATTTTGTCACCTAGGTCTCATCTGGTGCAGTTCCCCTCTGTCTGCACAATTTCCACTGGCGTTAGCAGCCATTACCAGTGTCACAGGCTGTACCCCCTGAATATTTAAGGAGTGCTTCAGTTGTTATACCAAATGTCTTCTGAAATCCTGAGATTTGCTATTTTGTTACAAGAACAGAGCAAGCGAGCGAAAATAAAATAAAATTACTTTAATATGACAGTAAGTGTTGCAAATTGCTGAATAACAATTTTAGTTTAGGTTTGACACAGGGTGTTGTTTTTTTTAAGTTGTTGTTTCTGCCCAGATCTGAGAGTAAAATCTCATATACCACTTAGTGCATGAGGTTACAGTGTGTTTCTATCTGGGGCGTGTTTGGTGACTCAAGTTTTACCTTGGTCATCTATCCATGACCAGAAATTATTGATTATTTAGGGAAAAGAAAAATGAAGAAAGAAAGAAAGAAAGAAAAAAAAAATCCCAGGCTTGTGCTGTGGAATTGTGTTGCTTATTATCTAGATTGTCCTCATGAAAGATACATTAACTTTTTCTTCCAGCATTCTGTTAAAATTGGAAGAAGGGCTTGTGTCTCTGAAATCTTTATGGTTTTTTTCCCCAAGTTGTGTTAGTTGATGAAATGAAAGATAATACCCTTCCCTGCAAACCTTGCCTTGTGTTTTAAACCCTGGGCAGTGTACGGGGCTGTTAATTAAAGACAATAAAGCCATTTCCACGTCACCGACGTCTTATTCTGCATTTATGCAGTGTTTAGCTGCTGGTCTAGATGCTGTTGTAGCACAGACAGTACAGAAGGGGAAGAACCCTTTCCTGTTGCTTTAGGTTTGAGGCAGCTATGCAAGATCACGTTATATTATTCCTGTTGTAGGGACACATTGGGGAAATAGCAGTCTTGCAGGACATGGGGTCAGTTAGTTTGTTCCTCCTTGGCACCAGCACAGTGCCCGGGAATGCATCTCCTAAGGTGTAACGCTCAACTCACTGGTTATCAGTCCAGTCCTGTGTTTACTTCAGCATCCTGGCTGCTTTCCAGTCTTGGCAATTCTCTCAAACTTCCTAAATTTCCATTGAACTTGAATATGGTATTTTTTCCCTTCCTGCCCTTTGGCACCTGCAAACAGTTGCTGTGTGCTCTTAAACAGCTTATGTTTCATGCTCGGAGAGGCTGCATCTCCATGCCGAGCAAAAAATGTTTCTTTCGTTCCCTCTTTCTGACTCTCCGCAAGTGTAGGTACGTTCATGGCCGAGTCGTGCAGCCAGGAACATTTCTAAGGAGCCCAAGGGTCCATTTTGAGGCTAATGAGATGCAGGAGAGAAATGCAGAGCTTGCATCTTGCCTTGTCCTGCTGGCAGATAAAGCCCAGCAACATTTCTAGGATAAAAGTTTCAGATTAATGAAAGCTGCCTTGAGGAGCTCTTCTTATTTCCAGTTAGGTATTGCTTCCCCTCGCAGAGACAGTCCTCCCTAGCCTCTCCCAAACTTGCTTTGACCTAGAAAAAGGCTTTTGCTACAACAGCTGCACTTTATTACATCTTCACTGGTGGTCTTTTATAGTTTATTAGCCAAAGAAACAGATAAATATAATCCAGGCAATTATCATTAGTGGTAATATATTGTAATCAGAGGCACATGTGCAGTAAAATCTCCATTCAGTTGTCCAGGGATAGTAGGTTTCAGACAAATATTGGAGAATTTGTTAAACCACGTAGAAGAAAGCAGTAGTAGATTTAGAGGGGGGTGGAGGCTCGTATTGTTTAAATCCTTCTGCTTCTGGGGATGTAGGGTTATTCAGAGTTTTGCTTTTTGAGCCCCAAGAAGCTCTTGGCTGGGAATCACTCATTTAACTTCAGGGAAGGAGCAAAGCTCTAGTGAGAATGTTGCATATTTCAACATGTGGGTTGGGCAAGGAGCTGGAGTGGCTGGGAAAGGTCAGGAGGGATCTGCTCTCCTCTTTGGGAGATGCCTGCATAAATTCACACCAGACTGGCGGATTTGGGGCAAGGGGGGAGAAAAACAGCTGGTTTTTACTTCACGCTTCCAGTTCTTCACTCAGGCTCGGGTGAGCAGCGAGGTGTATTGGCGGGATTGGTGATAGACTGTGTAGTGTCATCATAGTATTACATATTGTGTGTCAGTATTTAAGGAAGGAAGCAGCTTAAATAAGCCAGGTGGTTTGGAGATTCACGGGCTTTAATGCCTTTCACGTTTGGAGCCGATTTTCAGTGCCGCAGGGTCTCGATTTAACAAACTCGAGCTGTCTGAACCTCTCTGAGCGTCGGGATGTCCTGGTCATGGTGGCACGGTACCATCCCCTCGGCTCGGAGCGCGGTCCTGTTCCTGCAGCCGAAACCGAGGGGCTGCTGCAGGACCCAGAGAGGCTTTGGCAGGGGGACACAACGGGTGCCGTCAGCCGGGGCTTGGGTGTCAGCACAGCGGCAGGTCCCAGAGGTGCGATCCGGGAGCCGTTCGCAGCAGATTGATGTATAAAATCAATCAATCAGGGTTGTATGTCAGCAAATATCTGCTGGTGATAGCAACCGGTGCTTGGCATCCATGGAGCGGAGGTTCTTCTTTTTCTTCTTCTTCTTCTTTTTTCTTCTTCTTCCCATAACCCTGCCATTAACGTGAACTCCCGAGCTGGATTTCCTCCCCGGCAGCCGAAGCAGATAACCGGCCATGAGCAGCCCCAGGGGTGCCGGGGACCGGAAGCAGGAAAAGCCGCTTTCATGTCCTTAACGAGCCCCTAATGAGGATTTCGTGCACAAAGCTAGCCACATGGCTGCCTGGCCCCCTCCCGCCGCGCGCGGGGCGCTCAGCCTAATCCCCAGCTCGCTGCTTTTTTGTACCGTCGTCTTCGTTTCTGTTCCTTTTCGCTCTAGTCGGAAGGGCTGGTTTTAATTTCCCCCTTCCTGGTGGGTGGATGGGCCCACGACGGACGTGTGGGCACGGGCTGAGGAATGGCAGGCATCCCCCAACATAGCCCAGATGCTTCGGCCTCGCGCTGAGCCATCCTTGTGCCTCTCCAAACTTCCTCCTCGTCTCATCCACCGTCGCTTTCTTTTGCATCTGATGCTCCCCAGCTCTGGTATTCCTTTTTCTCCTCTCCGGTGCCAGCCGTAGATCCTGTCCGCTTCCTTTGGCTTTCGTTATCCAAGCCGTTGTCCCTAAAATAATGCCGCAGGGAAGAGCGCACGTGCATGCTGGCCCGGTCCAGCTCACAGGGCTGCCAACAAGTCCTTGAGACACTGACAAATGGGGAGAAATAAAGATTTTACCGTCATTTTTCCCTGTGCCAAAGCCCTAGCACCTCTTTCTCATTGCTGACACTACAAATGGGGGCTGGAGGAAGGCGCAGGGCGAGCAGAGGGGATGCATTGGGGCGGGCGGCAGGGACAGAGAGGAAGAGGAGAAGACGGGCTGGTTGGGGACCTTGCTGCAGGCGGGGAGGTGACAGGATGGTCCCGCTCCTCGAGCATCCCCGCAATGAGCCGCTCGCTGGCTTGCCAGCAGCCTTCCACCAGAGAGGGAGAGAAGTTTTCAATTTTCAAGCACCAGACTTGTCAGCTAGGCTGACTAACGAACGAATCTGGCAGTGATGGGAATCCTGGTGGCACTTTTATCTTCCGTGGCAGTGTCTATCCAGCCCTGTCCTTTAATTACGGGAAGCTGATGGGAGGCTGGCGTGGAGACGAGGTGGCAACATGATTTATAATTCAGAGAATCGGGTGATTTATATTTTTTTTCCAAGGCTAAACTGTCATCCTAAGAGGAGTTCACCGGTACGTTCCCCCTCTCCCCCCGCAGCAGCGGGGAGACAGTAATTTGTATTTTCTTTTAGTTATCCCTGCGTATCTCCCCTCACCTGCTCCTCTTAAGCTGCCTGTACTGTAATCCCCTCTCAGCAGCCTTGCCTAAAAAGTGACAGGGAACAACGGCAGCTTATTCTGCAAGCTGCTTTTGTGGCGGGGGCTCTAATGCCCCGTGCTGCTGTTTTACCTTCACTCCTGCTCTGTGCTTTTAGCACCGTACCCACCAAATTTTCTTTAAGTCGGCTTCAATTTTCTTTGCTTTGTATTAAAAAAGAAAGTATCAAGTAACAGAGGGCGGTCCTGGGGATTTGAGAGTGGTTACGGCTGTCAGACCCTCTCATCCCCTACAAAAGCAGGGTCTGGGTGGAGCGTACGAAGGAGGATGGTGATGGGCTTATCAAGAAATAGCCACATCTGCTATAGGGCTTTTCATCTGTGCTTCTCGGAGCCCTTTGCAGCAGGAGGAATCGTTGCCCTTGCTCCGTGTGCAGGGGGCATGGAAGGGTGAAATGACCAGGGTTTGCTTGTGAGGCTTCCCTGGTCCTGCTAAAATGCTAAAATTCTGGGTTTAGTTGTTCAGACTTCATTTCCAGAGTGGCTGATACTGTTTGGGTGTTGCTTACCACCCATGGCACTAACGAAAGTCCTCGTCCCTTGTCTGCTGGCACCACAGCTGCCAGGAGGGTTTGCAATACTTAGCCAAAGGCTTCGGAACACATTTGAGATCCTCGTAGGGTTGTTCTTGCAGGGCCTGGGAGACTGAGGGATGTGTTTGTGGATGGCAGCAGCTTCGGGAGGCTCTGTAGATGGCCTTTGTGCCAGGCTTTCCACAGGGAGCATTTGTAAATAACATGCATGAGATATTTGTGAAGACACTGGGATGACGTGAAATGCAGTAGTTTATTAAGTCATCGGAATAACTTGGCAGTGGTGGGAGCCCCTATCACCCTTCACGGGTGTTTACCACCCCTGGCACTTGGCTTGAGATCGTATTTCTGTACACACAGGGAGAAAAAAAATGGGCAGGGCTTCAATGTGGGTAAGAAACCCTCTTCTCTCTGAACTCCAGGGGAATTTCAGAGCTGCTGGGTTAATATGGAATTCATACGGAGTAATTCCTTCAGGAGCCAGAGGCAGCTTCGCCTCAATCCAGATCAGTCCAAGGAAGGAGCATCCTTCCCTGCTTGAGCTAAGCTAATCCTGCGTGAAAATTAAACCAGGTGACTCACAGGGAGAGCTCGGTCGGCACGGGAAGAGCTCGGTTGGCACACTGGTGGGGTCTGGAGGAGCCACGGCTGGCCCGGTCCTTTCTGCTGGTGCTGGCGGTGAAGGACCACCGCACCGAGACAACCTCAGCTGCCACGTGGGGTTTTGCAAGTGACTTCTTGGAAATCTCCACGCCGCTTCGCTTCTCGGCTGCGGCTGCTCAGCAAAAACTCAAGTGGGTTTCAACTTTGCTGCTCACAGCCCTTGAAACCCCTTGAGCATCTCGGGGGGTGGTTCGAGCCCCTCGCGCGCATCCCTCAGCAACCCATCGCTTAACGCTGATGTTTTCCAGCACCCAGGCTGGAGCTCGGGACACCCAGAGCCGGGCGGCCGTGCCCAGCACGGCTGCGGATCCGGGGAGCCAGTTTGGTGCATTGTGTTAATGGCAGCTTGTGGAGCTGAGCCGCCCCTCCCTCTCTCTGAAATGCAGCGTATAATCTATGCATTAAAAGTCCTTGTGAGACAGTAGTTGCTGTGCCTACACAGTAACAGCCTCTTCAGATCCAGCGCTGTAGATATTTTTTTAAAGTGCTGCTGGAGTACAGTGTCCTTCCATTACGGGCTGCAAAATCACACTAAGTTGATACTAGGAACAAAAAGGGGGGGGGGAAAAAAAATCAAGCCTTATTCCTTTTTGAAACCAGATTTAACTTCAAAGTAAATGGAAACTGTGTCGCTGATCGTCTTCTGTGTTCTCACTTGCTGCGTTTCTGAGCTAAAGGGTTCACTCTTCCCCTGCGGTAGCGAGTTTGTAAGATGTAAATGGCTGCGTGCTAATTCTCTGGTGTCTCATGGCTCTTCTAATGTACGAGCACCGTGGAAGTACTGAGCATGAGAGAGTGGGGAAGAGAAAGGGCTAAAAAGCTGGGCCATCAGAAAAACGCCGTTGAAAAACTAGTGTTGGGTACCAGCACAAGGCTTAGCATTTTTGAGGCATCTTCTTGATAAGCGTTTTCCAAGAGTTGATAGATGCGCGGGCAATGACGGCCACATCCAGGCCACGCTGGTGGCTTGGCAGCCCTGGAGGGGACGGCCACGGCTTAGCATTTGGTGCGCAGCCTCCCTGCAGACCAGAGAAGGGAGGATTTCCCAGCCCCGGGCCATCTCCTCCGATGTTTCCCAGGCCCAGAGGCACATGGTGGAGGAGCAGCGTGTTGCGGAGGAGCAGCCCCTATAGTCCTTAGTGAGCTGCAACTTGCTCCTGCCCTGCTTTCGGGTGCGACGCAGAGAGGCAAGAGGCTGTGTGTCATTACCAAACCTCCCCCCATCAGGGATATAACACGAAAATAAAGCCGAGAGCCGCTGGCCTGACGGGAACCTTCCTTTCCATTGCCAGCTCATTAATAATTGGGAGAAATTTCTGCAGAAGCTGCAACCGCAAGCTGCTGACATTAAGTGTGCGCCGTTGGCAAAGAACGTCTGTGCTTTTATACCGAGGAGACCTCCCAGCCTGGGTACCCCCTTCCCTTCCTCCTTGCGGTCCTTACTGCCCATCCTTATTTCCCTAGCCCTCTCACGGCGTATTTTTGGACCTTATGTAGAGGGAGGAGGTATTTTAGCAGCAGCCCAGAGCCCGGGAGATGGTGCATCTACGCTTGGAGCCCGGCGCAGCCAGGACGTGTAAGGCACCGCGGCATTTAAATATAATGGGGAGCCGTGTGTGAAGGTTACCATAAAAAGCAATGTCAGGGCAGCAGCATCTGATCCGCGCGCGGGCAGCTGGGCGGCAGGGTGACGCTGGGCGAGCTCCCTGATGACTTTTGCAGGTTGCTCCTCATGCCACGGCCCCAGCTGCAATAGTCTCTCGCGATAGTCTCGGTCAAGAGGGAGAATATCACGGTGATGAGCAGATGAGAGCCGTGCACTCACCGGCCCTGGTTATCCTCGGCCAGCAGGATTGCAAGAACACATCCCCGGTTCACCATCTCAGCGAGGGACGCTTGAACACAAATGCTTGAACACAAATATTTCCCCTTCCCCCTCGCTTATGGCATTTGCCCTTTGCAAATGGGTAAGGCTCAGGGACAAAAGCTTTGCCTCTACACCCGCTGGTCCGGCACATTAGCACCCTCCGGGGCGAGCACGGCAGCGGAAAATGAGGTTTTAATAGGGGATGGAGCGGCTGTGCAGGACTGCGAACGCCCGTGGTTTTGTTTGAACCCGAATGTTTCTGTATTAGCCCTGCATCTGATTACATCTAAAGCAAATTACAGTCGTAAAGTGAGATTTGTGTTTTTCTTTTTTGCTAATGTGCCCCCCAGCCTGGATTATAGGAGGTTGGTTTTTTTCAATTTAAAGAGATGGGAAAGCTGTTTGCTTGCCTCTCGGAAGTGAAAATCATCACCAGGCTGTTCAGACACATTTTTCACGACCGGTTCCTGACCTTGGCCCCCCAAAATGACCCTATAATTTATGGAGGTTAAATTAATATATCTGGAGGTAGTGTGACCCATTTCATACGAACCTATAGCCCAGCACCGGCGCAGTCCCCACCAGTATAACTTGATTTACTGAAATTTGGGAGACAAGAGCAATGCTCCAGTTTCTGGCTTTCCCTCTTCTGTCGTGTTCAAAAATATTCTCTCTTGTCTTTGCCGTCAGATGTTCATGTTTCCTCAATTTGTAACACATTTTAATAATATGAATCTTCCTGTAGCCTGGCTAATTGTTGGCTGCTGTTAATCCTTCTGTGTGGGGTACAGAGCTGCTCTTCAGCTGGGCAAGCCTTGCTGTACAGCAGGCTGGGGTTTGCAACCCCAGAAATTGCCCGAAAAAGCAAAGTTTGCTATGGTTCAGATTTATTTTGCACTTCATATTTATTTTTTCCTGGACTTTTGATTCAGGTCCTCCGCCTGCTCATTCCCTTTCCAAATGTGGGGAAATAACACATTAGCTAACTCTGTATGGGGGAAAAGTTGTTTATTTTTCTCTCTTTGGTTTGCTCGGTGGAGTTAACAGCTTTGTTTTCTGCAGCAGCAGCTTCCGTCCCCCGTCCCAGATAAGGCAGCTCTCCATGTTCTTGAATACAGCAGCTGGAAGAGAGGAGGAAAACTGTTAAAAATAAAGAACTAATGGTAAAAGCATAAGGGCTGGCAGGAGAAGTCAGAAGCAGGTTGGGACCTTCAAAGTACTTTTACCAGGCTTTGCAAAATTGGCTCGATTTTTATTATTATTATTTAAAAACACACCCTTCGACACATGAATTGACCTTCACAAAAATCCCCAAGTATGTGCTTCTAGCTCTCCTCTCAAACATTGTACCCTGGCAAGGCTTTGCAAATCTTTATATATAACTTAATCCTTTCTTCCAGTCTCCTGGAAGACTGCAATGAAAGCTTTTATGTTTGGAACGGGCTTTGTTTAAACCCCTGGGTATTTTTGGTCTGAATCCTGAATTATTTGGGGACTTTCAGCTGGGGAGATTGCCTTGGATGCTGCATCCGACCAAGATATCCCACCCAAAACCCCTTCCCATCCTTTCACCAGGTTCAGCAGCGTGTTTCCCAGCCTGAACATGGCAGTGAAGAGACGGGAGCAAACACTGCAGGACTACAAGCGCCTCCAGTCCAAGGTGGAGAAATACGAGGAGAAGGAGAGGACCGGGCCTGTCCTCGCCAAGCTGCACCAGGTACCAAGATGCTCACAGACCCAAAACCCAAGCAGGGTCACCGGGAAAACTTGGGAAGAGCTTTTCTCTTGGCGTTTGACATTCATGCCAAGCCCCCGTGAAAGAAAACATTTTGGAAGGATGTCTTTTATCGTTGTAAAATTGCCATGTAGGGCGCTTGATAACAGAAATGTGAATTGGAGCGCTCAGCAAAGGGAAAGAGCCAGTTTTCCAAAACCAAAAAAAATAAATGAAAATAAAAGCCACGAGAGCTGGGGATGCTCAGAGGAGCAGCTAGCGCTGAAGTTGAAGCACGGGGGCTTTTCCCCGACCTCCGTGTCTGAGCAAGCAGCTGGATGGGAAAAGGGGAAGATCAGAGCGTTTCAAGGCTTTATGTTTGCCACCTGTTACAAAAATTCGTCTTGGAAAATTGCAGTAATTGGTTAACAGGAAGCTTTGCCAGATTCTTTTCTCTCTCCCAAATTTTAGCGAAATCATGATTTTTTTTTTTAAATTAAATCTACACCAGCATTTCTCCCCAAATCTGTCGCTCCTGCAGAACATTACTTGATCCTTGAAGAAACAGTTGACTTTCTCGGCGTCAAAGAACATGTATTTTCTGATGACTTTCCGCACAAAAATTAAGTTTTGTGTTAAAGAATAGCCCTATCAGCCTTAACAAAAGAGACCTCCGATTTAATAGTAAGCAGCTTACTTCGCTTAGCCTCGGTGACTAAAGCTGTGGCTGGAAAAATGTGAATGCTTTTGTCCTGGTGATTAAGCAGGTTTTAGTTATTTAATTTTTTTCCCTTAATGAACTTCTGTGTGATCTAATTCCCCCCAAAAAAAGATCTTAACTAAACACTGCATGAGCTTAAATGCCTGCAGGAACCTTAAGCAATCCCGAACCCAGGGCATCCGAGAGGTCCACAGATTTGATGGAAAAATAGCGTAATCTCATCCAGGTATTTTTATTGAGCTGCAAATTTGCATCTTCCCTTCAGAGCTGTTTGCTCAAAGTCTTCTGCTGTTTGTTGCCCCATGTGAACTCCACCCCGGGAGTTTACATGCTCCTTGTATCATGGCAGACAATGAATTTGCTCATTTGCCTCTCAGACCTACTTAAGCCTGATATGATTTAAGGCTTTGTCCATACCATCCCTCCGGCGTGCTGTCCCAGGGAGCGGGACCGGCGCCGTGGCTGGGCTCGGCTTGCCGGCTTTCTCCCACATCCCCCTCCCGTCGGAATGGCACCCGGATTAAGTGGCAGACTTGAACCGGTCTAATATTTCACAGCCCACCCCCTCCTGCCCTTTTCCACACCATCTCAGAGACATTTCCCTTTCTCCCCACGCTTCTGTTTAAAGAAGCCAGTTGGACGCGCTGAGCTGAAGGTCACGGGTGAAAATGACGGTGGGGGCAGGATCCTGTGGCGATGCTCTCAGGAATCGCAAGGCGAGGGGACGTGGATGTGGCCGGGGATGTCCTCCAGCCTGACTGAGCTTTGGGGCTGATTTTTGCCCCCGTTTTTCTGAAGGGGAGAAGACCAGCTGGCTCATGATCTCTGCAGTAGCCTCTCTAGGTGTCCCATGGCTTTCCCCATGGTCCAGGGTCAGAGCGTGGGTCCCACCAGGCTCCATTAGCTCGTCACTTGGGTCCCACCAGGCTCCATTAGCTGGTCACTTGGGTCCCACCAGGCTCCGTTAGCTGGTCACTTGGGTTCCACCAGGCTGCATTAACTGGTCACTTGGGTCCCACCAGGCTCCGTTAGCTAGTTGCATGGGTCCCACCAGGCTCCACCGGATGGTCGTATGGGTCCCCATTAGCTGGTTGCTGGTTGTCCTCGGGTTAAAGCAGAGCAGTCCACTGGCCTGGGGTGGCCTCTGTGCAGGTCTGCCCAAGGGAAGGGCATTTTCCCAGATGTCTGACTCCCCATCCTCTCTCCTTTCCCAGGCCCGCGAAGAGCTGAGGCCGGTGAAGGAGGACTTTGAAGCCAAAAACAAGCAGCTCCTGGAGGAAATGCCCAAGTTTTATAGCAGCCGCATCGATTACTTCAAACCCAGCTTTGAGTCGCTGGTCCGGGCGCAGGTGAGATGCTGTCCCCCGTCTACCAGGCACTGCCAGGAGTCCCTTTGGTGGGCATCCTCGCTGCAGAGCATCCGGGGTCCCGCCTGGGTGTGAATGGCTCTTTGGGCAAGGCACCTTCTCGAGCTGAATATTATACACAGGTAACACACAGTACCTCCAGCAATTTAATTACCAAGTGGTGACAGGGCACGGGGAGCAGTGGTGGGACACTGGGCAGGTAACCATCAGACCTTGTCCTGGCAGAAGAGTGTGTTGGCATCTGCCAGTACCTGTGGTGATGTGGTGGTGGCTGTCGGATAGAAAGGACAGCTGGAGGTGAGTTTTCTCTGGTTTATATGGGTCTGCCTCGTATCAGGGACACTCCGGGTACATACATGATGTCTTGTGCCACGAGGTTGCCTGTGTAATGCGGTTCAAGCCCTGGTTATAGATTAGCTGCTGGCATTTGATGGCTTTATTTATCTGGGTATGTCATCACTTTGCATTTGTAGTCATGAGCTCAGGGTTGGATCTTGTTTGAGATTATGACATGCTCAGGGCTCATCTTAAGGGTCTCTTCTAGCTCTTGGTAACAGAACCGGTGTGTGCTGGCAGAGATAGAGGCGGCTGCTGTGTAATCTCCACACCAAGGATTTGCAGGAAGGGGTGGCCTAAATAAACCACAGCCTGCTTTAATTTCCATCCTCCAGCTTCCTTCTGTGACTTGCTGCCGCTCCTCCTCCGTCTTCCTTCTCCTCTCGCCCTTTTCTTTAGGCTGGAGAGGAACTTTATCGGGATCTAATCTAGCTTTGAACTTCTGGCATCTCGGGCGTACGTCGTGCCCTGGATCACGGGGTGGTCCAGCACCAGGAGGTGGGCGAAACCACGTGCTGCTCCTTGCGTGGGCGTTTTCCTACGGTATTTTTTTGGAAGGGAATTGCTGCAGTGACACAGGTGCGGTGGGGTGGCTGCAAGGAGGTGCAAAGAGCACGTGTTTCATCTCACCTCCGACTTGGGGGGGCCTCTCCGCAGAGCTGCCAGCAAGTTGTCTGCAGGCTGATTCACCTACCAGATGGTGCCGATGCACCCTGCCGCCGCCTCAGTGGGTGCTGGGGATGCTGTTCTTGCTGTTCCCTTAGCAATCGGGCGCGCGGGGCTCCCTGTTCCCAGCCATCGCAGCCGAAATAACCAGACTCCCTGGAGCCACCGCAAAGTCTCGCTGGCCCTTCCCCCCTGCAAACCCTCTCCGGCCGCTCGCTGTGGGTGGGTTGTTTGGACGAGACCTTGAAACCCAAATGTCACCTGCCCTGTCTGGGTGTTTGTGATCCGCTGGCAGTTTCCTTAGAGAGCAGCTTTGCCCCTCTGTCCTTGGCCACGATGTCCCTCGCTCTGCTCGTGCTGGCTCCCGGCTGCCAGCTGGCTCCTGCCTCGGCTCGTCGGGAGCTCGGGGGGGAGCAATGGGCTCGGGGCACCGGGAGATGCAGGGTGCTGTTGCCGGGGCTGTTTGTTTGCAAGACTCTCCATTCCTACCCTCTTCTTCCTTGGGAATCCTCTGTTTTGTTTCTTGGCTGCCTGCCCTGCCTCTCTTCAGGTGAGGATTTTTGTTAGGAAAGGCGAGTGAGATCGCGTTTTTGATACCCAAGAGGCAGCGTCATAACAAAGCTGATGCAGCTCCTGTAGGCTAGACTAAAGCTGGTCCCAGATGGATGCTAAAGCATGTCACATCCCGCCCTCCCCGCCGACCTAGATGGGAGCCGCATTCCTCTTCCCCAGCGCTGGCTGCATCCTTCCACCCCCCTGGGAGGGATGCACCGGCACTACGGCAACTCCACTGCCGGGAGGAGAGCTCGGCATTCCCCTGTTGCCTCCTTTGTGCCGAGGCTGGGCTCAGGCCATCTGCCCCCTGCCCTTTCAGGAGCTCTTGCTGGGGGGGCTGCGCAGCGTTTCCCCCATTCCAGGTGGCTGAAATAAAAAAGAAAAGGGAAGTGACTTGCCCAAGGTAACTTAATGAGTCAGTGGCGAGCCAGGAATAGCACCCAGGAGCCCTGACTCACTGCAGTGGCTGCTCACCTGCAGGGACCTGGGCAGGGGAGGGCAGCCGGGGCGGGGGCTGCTGCGGTGATGCCAGGAGCATCCCCATCCCAACATCCCAGGTCTGAGCTGGCGATGGGAGGCATGTGATCAGGGATGGGGCTGTGCTGCTGCCCCAGGCCAGCCCCATTCATCCTGCTGCTGCTTCCCGGGTTCTCTCTCCTTCCATGTCTCAATGAGCTTATTTAGCATCTCGGGGGGGTTTCGTGTTACTCGGTGGAATTTCTATTTTTCAGCCTCTTCTGCGGGTACCTCTAGGAGCGATGGTTGGCTGATGGGGTTTGAGCGCACATCCCTCAGGGAAAGGGGCAAACGGGGACTGGGAGGCTGGTGTCGGCTCTGCCTTTGGCTGTGGGTGGCCGGTGGCTGGCACCATGCCGGGGGCTGTGACTCTGGGGTTCCTTGTCCCCAGGTCAAACCCACCATTCAAAGGTGGACCTGGGTGCAAAATCGTGTAGTTTTTCCCTTTTTTTTGGCCCTGGAGAAAGCAGGGTGGGGTTAAAGTGAGACAAGCATGTGACAAGTGGCACCGGCCAGCGTGACGATGAGCCATGAACGGACCTCCTGACTTGCTGGGAACAAGCTGTGCCATGGCAAAGGGAAAGACCCCGCTTCAAACCAGCTCTGGAGCAGCAGCTTTATGGCTTTGACCCAACAAGACCCTCCAAGACCTTCTCGCCGGGCGGCTGGATTCCCATGGCACAGTTTGGCTGTGGGCCCTGGTGCCGGGTGTCTCCTGACGGCATGACATGCCCCGAGCTCGCAGGGGCTGTAACATTCAACACCAAATACTTCTGTCCACCCACGTGCCTGGGCCAAGCCAACGGAGGCAAATATTTCCCTGGCTGGGGACTTTGAAGTGGCCACATGAAGATGAAAGGGGGAGATTTGGAGCTCTATCACTGGTGCGAGTGTGTGAACAACACTTCCTTCCCGCCTTGCACTTTGTTTTCCAGCTAGAAAACATGATACTCCTCTGGTTTTTAATGAAATGGGGAAAAAGATGGGGCTTACGAGGCAGGACTGTCCATGGGGCAGGGCTATGGGCTGCTGCCGTCCAGCTCTGGCAGCGACCCCGGGCTTTTGTTTTGTGTAGGGCTGACATAAACACAAACCGCTGCTGCCCGGCTGTGGCATTGTAAACGCGATCTATAGAAAATCAGGAGAACACGGTGTCCCGAAACAGAATTAGTTCAAGACAGGTGGACTCGGGGCCGTTGGCTCGGTCTCAAAGGCGAGTTGGAGATGGGATTTGGTGGGATGGGGACGGAGCATATGGTATCCATAGCTGGAAAAGTACTGGGCTGCAGGCAGGCGCGGGGCTGCCGGCAGCGGGTACCGCGACAGTGACTGTGGGTCGAGCTGCCTGCGGTGCTGTGAGTCCCCGCTGCTGGAGCTGTCAATGCTCATCGATCTGGGGTGCATCCCCTCCCCAGGGACCCCCCCTATAGAGACAGTGATGCTCTTCACCCATATTTCAACGGGAGAAAAGCATGAGGGGATCAATGCCTGTGGGATCTTGTTGATAAAGCACAGGAGACTTGGATGGCGATGCACGCTAACACCCCAGATGACTGCCTGCTGGTTAGGCACTGGGTCCTACTGGGGGAGAAGAGCATCCCCAAGGAGAGCCGCTGGGCCCTGGGGACCCGTGGTCTCCCGCAGGAAGGGCTCAATGGCTGCGGTACGTGGGTGGTGGTGGGGGCAGCGACCGAAATATTTGCTCTGCCTTGCTCATTCAATACAGAGGAGATGCTGCTGTGGATGCTGGCATGCCCAGGGGCTCGGGGGGGGCAATCCTTGGTGGGGGGCAGCAGCTCCCCCGGCTGCACACAGCTGCCTCCGGCCCTGCCACCCCGGGGAAATTCGTTTCAACAACGCTGGCGCCTTTTCTGTGCCAGAATTGGCAGCGCCGCTTGGCCGTATGTGAATGAACCGAGCCCGTCTGACCCCGGGCTGGGGACGAGGGACACGGAGGGCTGCTCTGGTGCCCGGCTTCACAGTTCTCCATCCAGGGACCGTGCTCACCCGTGGCATTGCCAAGGGATTGTGGTGGTGGTGGGGGGTGTTTTCGGCACGCTCAGCTCAGGGCAGCATCTCTTGCTTGCATGGGACGGGGGCTGCAGCCGGCAGGCAGGATGCTTTGGGGTGACCTGGCTGCAGGGCCAAGGTTTGGTGGAGGGGGCTGCAATGGAGCAGGGGGGGGCTAAGGGGAGGGTTCATGCCCGCATGCCTGCCTGCTTGGCCCTGCTGCTGTGAAGAGGGGTTCATTAGTCACTGTGTAAATGAGCATTGATGCTGAATCACCCAGCGCCCACTGCGTGGGGAGACCTGGCCCTGGAGCAGCCCCCGCTGCACCCCGGTGGACCCAGGGGAAGGTGGGGGGAATGCAGGCAGCTGGCAAAGGCATGCAGGTCCCCAGCAGCTCCCCTCGGCCCTACCCAAAATAAGCAACATTTTTGAGCAAGATTAGGGGAACTGGTCTCCATGGAGACTGTGCGTGTCTCCGCACCAGCGCTACTGGAGATGCTGGGGCCAGTCCACCGAGCCTCGCCTGTGCCCCTCTGCGAAATGGGGGCAACGCTGGCATTGTCCAGCCCGGCGGGCCAGTGCTTCCCTCCCCATCAGAACTGGGGGGATGCCCAGGCCAGGCATCCCCATCGCCCTCCTCCCGTGGGGCACAGCACCCCTCCGAGCCGGGGGGCCTGACTCTGCCACCCTGTCTGCAGGCAGGGCTCGCTGCCAGCCCCTGCCGGGCACCGCGGCTCTCTCTTCGGTGCCATCTGCCTGCGCTTGACCCACTGGCTCCCACTCCGGGAAGCGCTGCTCGTTGCCGGAGTTAATTGGCGGTGCTAATTAGCACATTATTAAAACACCACCACACCCCCCAGCTTTATGCAGGGTATGGTGCTGCCAGGCGTGATGCTCGCCATGCTCGCAGTGTCCCTGCCCGGGGAGCAGGGACCTGTTGAAGGACCAAGCAATACAGGTGGGTGGCTCGTCCCGGTGCCGGTGACACCGGTGACAAGCAGGGGACAGTCCGGCTGTGGCACGGGGTCGGTGGCTGCGCGGCAGCGCCGGGTGCCGGCAGCAGCCCCGTGTGCGCAGCTCCCCAGATGGGAAGCGAGCAGAGAAGGGCAGCGTGTTATTAAAATGTGTTGAGTTGTAATAATCTAAGGGGGTGGTATTAACACATGGGAGGAAGCTATTTTAGAAACAGAAATGCTAAGGCGAGGGGCTGGCTCGGGCAGCGTCGCACCTCTTGGCTCCCATGGTGGGGTGGGGAAGGAGACCCCCAATATCCTGCCCCACTCGCCCCCATCTTTATCCCATCCGTCCCCCCCCCAACAGATCGTCTACTACACGGAGATGCACAAGATCTTCGGGGACCTGACGGCACAAATCGACCGGCCCGGCTTGAGCGATGAGCAGCGGGAGCGGGAGAACGATGCCAAGCTGAGCGAGCTGCGGGCTTTGTCCATCGTGGCCGACGACTAAGCAGATACTGGTGATGGGGAAGGGGCTGGGGATCCCCCCCCCCAGGCTCCCACAACCGGGGGCTGCTCCCCACCTCCTCCCTCCCAGGGATGGACTCGGGGGGGGGGGGGGCTTTAGCTGCTGGCTGCTCCCTTTGCCCCCATGGCTCTGCCCTCTTGCCAGGACAAGGTATTGCCTAGGGCCAGGGTGGGGGGCACAGCAGGGCTCCCCCCTCCCCAGTCAGCTTGTTGTCTCTGCCCCCCCTGCAGCCAGGCTTTGCCTTAAAAAGGGGTTTGCGGTGGAGCAAGGAGGCGAAAATGGGGAGCGGGCTGGGTGCTGCTGGCCGATCCCAGACCCCAGCTCGACGCTGCACCTTCACGCAGCTGTGTTGGCCCAGCACACCCCAGGTCCAGATCCGGCCCAGGCTCCTTGCCTTTGTGGCAGGAGGATGGGACCACTCCTGCGGCTGCTGCTGGGCCATTCATTTTGTGCCTTAGGAGCCCAGTAGCCCCCCCCCGGGGGAGGGTAAAAGCATTCACATCCCATTTTTTGAGGCATGGGGAGAGGGTGACGAAAGGGCTGCGGTTCCCGTGCCGAGCATCAAGTGATGCCGCACTCTGAATCTGCCAAACGGTGCAAAGTGCCTCTGTGCCACAGCTGGGGGGGTCACATCTGCACAGCGATGGGTGCAGGGGTGCCCAGACCCCAGGGCAGGGGGATGCAAAAGGGAAATGCAACCCAGCCGGGAGTAAACCCAGGGAAAACTGGAGCGGGGGGGGGTCCCTACAGCCAGACCTGACCGTAGCCTGGCGGGGGAGGGGTGGGGGGAGAGGGGACGGGGGCTCTGCCCTTCTCTAATAAAAGTTTTTGGTAGAGCAGCGCCGCGCCGGGGTCTGTGTCGCCCTCTGCCGCCACCCGACAGCCACTGCCGCGGGTGGGGGGGAACCCACGGAGGAGGGGATGCTCCCCCCGCTGTGGGCTGGCACGGCCCCCCGCCCCCCCCCCCGGCTACAGCAGAACACTGTTGGTTTGGAGGTGTAATTTTAAGAAAGGTATTATGGGGCTGGGGGGTGAGGGCGGGGGGAAGAGGGATTGAACAGCCCCTGGAGATGCAGGAAGGAAATGGCTTCAGCAAAGCACAAGAAATACAATTTTACAGTCGAGTACAGTGAATTCGAACCTTTCAGCATATGGAGAGGCTGCAGGAGCCTTCGCTGCTGCATGGGACAAGGGGCTGGACAGCAGTTATGGGGCCGGCGTGGTGCGGAGCGGATAACTGCAGCGAAGAAACAGCTACGGGCACGGCTGCATCCAGAGATTCCTCCAAGCTGCTGGGCAGCCTGCGGCACAGCGAGCACCAGCCCCCGTGTTTGGGTCCCTCCATCCTAAACAAGCCAGTCTGTCCCCGATTTGTGCATCCAGCTCAGAGCACCGAGACGGCCCGTGCCCCGTCTCCAATACAAGTTTTCCTGCTTAAGAGATTTCCATTAAATGCAAACAACCCATCAGAGCAAACCCTGCGCATCCCTTCGGCTGCCCTGGCTCTGTATCTGTGGGGTGGGAGCCAGCTCAAGCCCATCTCTGCAGGGAGAGGGCTGGGACAGAAAAGGGTCACAGGGACCCTGCCACCATCTGTGACCCCGCTACATGATATCCAGGCCGGCAGGGACTTTGCTTGGTCCTGGTGGAGATCTGGTGGATGCCAGTTCCTCATCTAAGCAGTCATTAGTCTAGAAGAGAGGAGAGGGGGTGACCAGCAGCTCGCAAAGACTGCACCCCACATCCCAGCACATCTCACCCCGGCTTACCCAGCTTGACCTCCAGTGCATGGATTTTGCTCTCCAGATGGAGTTGGCTGCTCTGCTTTCTCCAGCACCTTCCCCAGGCTGAACACCGTGACATTGTGGGAGACCTGGGCCAGGGCAGGAGGCAGCCGAGGGAGTTTTCCTGGGACAAGAACGACTCGTCGCCCACTGCACGATCTCCAGCAGCACAGGCTCCACCAAACCCCCCCATCATCCCTACACCTACCGAAGAGCTCGTCTTCCCCTTGGTACAGGTAGCCACAGAAATTCAAAGTCGAAGTACACAAAGGCTAGGAGAGCATCCAGGGACAGGACAACGCTTGGGTCCGCAGCCTTGGGCTGCTAAAACACAGATGTGCGTTAGGGATGGGAGAGGTCAAGCTCCCCAAAACACCAGCGCTGCGGAGCGGGGTGCAGGCTGCGCTGAGAATTCCCAGGATGAGTGGGACTGCACCAGGGACACCGGGTTCCCCCCTGGCTGTGTACCTACATCTGCTCAGCTTCCTCCTCTGCCGTGTCGGCAGCCCTTTCTTGGCTCCAGGTTCTTGGTCTCTGGTGGCTCTTCCTTCTCCAGCAAGACCGGCAGTGCCTTGTAGTTCTTGTAGCCAAAAATCCTGCTGCAGCATCTCCTAGAAAAGCTCAGCCACCATCACAGCCGCTTCAGGGAGGGAGAGGGGCACAGGGGAGCTGCCCACCCGTGCTGTGCCGAACTACCTCGGAGGAGAGCTTCTCCCACCACCTCCTGCGCTGCAGCAGGCTGAAGAGGGAGATGTTGGAACAGGCAGCCTGCCTGTCCTGCCTGGCCAGGTGGGGATCTGCCACAAGGGCTGGTTCCCCAGGGGCTTTGGGCTCCAGCAGTAGCTTGGCGGTCCTTGCTGCTCGATGGCCTCCATCTCCTGCTAAAAACTGCCCTGTTTAGGTGAGAGCGGGAAGAGAAGGTGCTGGGAGCTGTCAGCCAGAGTAGGACCTCTCTTTCTCCAAAACACAGCCCTGTCCAAGAACCTACAGAAATGAAACCGCCTTTTGGGACACGTTTGTGGGCATCAACACGCTCAGCTCCGTGGCAAAGCCTCACCATTGTGGGCTTCTCCTCCGGGAAGTCCTGCGCAGACGTCCAGCAGGAAAATCACCACCACCTCCCACCAGTACCTGAATTTGGCAAACCAGACCCTGCAGCATGGCAGGGAGTAGGGGTGAGGTGCGCCCCAGGAAGCCCAGCAGAAAGTGGGAAGCTGGACCCCCCCTAAAACCTTCCCACTGCCAGCAGGGAGGCTGCGAAGACAGGAGTGAAGGGGATGGGAACAGAGCCCTGACAGGTTATGGAAAGGCTGGTGACTGTCCCCAGCGAGGCCATTTGCTGGGACCGAGTCCGAGCGCATCCCCTGCCCAGCCCGCACCTGGATCTCGTACAGTCGCTGCTGGGACCGAGCCAAGCTTCCTCCCCCAGCACCCGGCATGGAGAACTTTATCTCCCCTCAGCTGTTCCTTCCCAACCGCATCACATGCCGGGCCAGGTTTAAGCAAAATAAAATCAGTTGCCACGGTTACCCGGAGCAGGGATGCTATATATAACTGCCATGCGAGGAGCCGAGCCTATGCGCCCAAGCGAGGGCCACGCTTTTCCATGGGCGACGCGTGGGGAGCTGAGCCCTGGCAGACCTTGTGCCGGCTCCTGAGTGGACAAAGGTCCGTGGCAGCCCCGCAGGGGTGGTCTGCAGTGCCCCAGGTGGGCAGCAGCCATGTGCTGCCTCTTAGCCAGTCACTCCATGGCCCAGAGGTGCCGCGCTCCTCACTGCCTGCTGCAGCTGGATTAAACCCCACCTGGGCTCTCCTAAATCCACTTCGGTTCCCTTGTGGCTTTGTCTGTGTCGCTGTGTCACCCTGGGCAGGGCTGCCAGCCCTCCCCTGCCACCTAATCCCCAGCAACCTGCCTCTCCTCCATCCATTGCATCCACCCATCCTTAAGCCCTCCACAGCCCTAGAGCTGCTCAACAAAGCCCAGCTCCTGCTCCGTGCCGTCAGCTCCTCCTGCCGTCTCTGCACTCAAGAGAGGGATTTCGCCCACTGGAAACCAAACCCGAGCATTCCTGGCGGTGCAAACTCTGCTCGCATCTGGAAACCTGCTCCTCAACAAGCAGCCCTTTGCCAGTGCTGGGTCTGCACACCGGCAGGGCTGCATGCTGCGTGCTCTCCACACCGGGCTGGCGAGGAGGACTCTTTCTTATATAGTAAAAAAGCATAATTACCGGTTTCTCGCACCACCCACAAGATCCCAGCGTTAATAGGGAAAGCTTGCAGAAAGGGAAAATTAACTCTACAATGCAGTGCGCGCTCAGCCTCGATTTCTGAAGCGCTACTGAGTGAAGTACGTCAGCAGTCAGACCTCCAAAAAGCAGAGGAAAGGGATGCCACCGCTCAGAGATGCCCAAACCAGTGGCATTCACCGCTTTGTGCAGCCGCTCAGGTCCAGCCCAGCCTGTGCCATGCAAACGGCCGTACACACCAGGACCGTGGGGTCAGCATCAGGTGGGACCACCCTGTGATGGGGACCGTTCCCCACCGATGAGCACAGCTTTGTCCTCTTTCCTCCCCAACAGGGACTAGGCAGAGACAGGCAGTGAGCCCGATTGCCATCCCAGGATCCCGACTGTCCCCCTTCCTCCCCAAAGCCTCCGTCCCCCTTGGGGACAAGACCCTCAGGGGACACAGCCAGGTTTTGCAGAAGCCATGCCACAACCAGTCCAGTAGTAAATGTAGCAAAACTAGGTGAATTAACCCTTGCCAGGACTGCAAAGTCCAGCACACACCTGGATCCACAACTCTATTTTTTTTTGGGTGCTGAGGAGCCTTCCCTTGCTCCAGGTGATCCAGAGGCACCGGGGCCATCACCTGGGCGAGAGCCACAGGCCCCTGCGCCGAGAGCAGACCTCCCTCCTCCTCACCTTGGCCCTGAAAGTAGAATCAGCATCATCCGGAGCGACCTCAGCATCCTCCTCGGAGTCGGCCACCAGGATGTGGCTGGGGTACCACCGGTGAGGGGGAAGGCGTCCGGCCAGCCCAGGCGGAGGTGATAGAAGCCACGGGGCAGCCAGATGCTTCCATAGCATCTCCCTGGCATCACAGAAGGGGCTGGAGGCAGAGAACAGCCCCGAGGGCGTTGGGACTTGCTCTGCACAGGCTCATCTGTAAGCGGTCCCCATGCACGTGGTGTGGGAGCACAGAGCTGGCTGCCCCGAGACGTACAGAAACCAGAGAGATCCTCTCTGACCACAGCTATCCCCGCCCCAAGAAAATCACTACGTGACCAGAGCATCCAGTAGGGAAGGGCCCCATGTCTTAAGGTCTGGCCCCGGTGATTGTTTAGTGCTCCAAAAGGCACAGGCGGTGCAGGGCAGCAGGGGAGGGGGCTGCCCAGGTGCCCACCCCACAGCAGGGACACACATCCCCATCCTTACCATCCGCCCAAGTCGCTCCTGCCCCTTGGTCTGCACCCCGGGCATCCCCCCAGGTGGCTCAAATGAGTGGATGGGGGTGATGGGAAGAGGTTCACTGCTGGGGAGGGGGCAACAAGGATCAGAAGACCCCGTGGTGCCACCCAGAAAACCTAAACACCTCCAGCATCCCTGTGTCATGCTGTACTCACAGCCAGCCTTCCCCGGGGGGTCACTGCCAGAGACCCCCTGCCACCCCTCGGTGCCCGGATCCGTCCCCCACGTTAAGGATGAGCACTCACGTTTCCCGGGAAGAAGCGGTGGGATGCAGGAGGCTGGAGCAGGCGCAGGGGCCGGGCTCCGAGGATGCCCTGCTGCTGCCCAGGGATGGCACGGGTGGCAGCGGTGCCGGGGGTCTCGGGAGAAGCTGCGGGATATGCTGCTGGGAAGGGGAAAAAAAAAAAAACCAAACAAGTCACGGTAGGAAATCACCAGGAAAGAGGAGGGATGGAGCAGGAGGGAACAGGGATACCTGGTTGGAGAACGCCTGGCCCGGGCTGCAGGCAGCTTTCACCAGCATCTTCCCCACCCGAGCAGTCACCGTGCAGACCCGACGATACGATGAGGGGCTCCATCAGCACCAAAACACCCCCCGGCCCGGCCCCCTCCTCACCCAAGCTGGAAGAAGACCTCCTCG
>NW_010972598.1:12405469-12405745 GCF_000737465.1 Haliaeetus leucocephalus | reverse complement strand
GGAAGGGGCGGGGGGTGATGTGCGCCGGGCCGGGGACCGGCCCCGGGTGGGCGTGACGTCATAGGGCGAGGTGTGACGCAATAGGTGCGGCGCAGCTCCTCTGTCCAGGGGCGGCGGTGGCACCGGGGACCCCCCCTCCGGCTCTACCTGCATCGGCCGCCCCGCAGCGAGCGGCGGGTCAGGCGGGTGAGCAGCACCTTCACCCGGCCCCAGTGCGAGCGCCCGTCCTGCCGGGGGAGACGCAGCCGTCAGAGGTGGGCGACCCGCGGGACCCCC
>NW_010972598.1:12394661-12405459 GCF_000737465.1 Haliaeetus leucocephalus | reverse complement strand
CCGCCTCGCCCCGCCAGCCCCCCCGGCCCGTACCTTGTCCGGTGTCGGGGTGCCCACCCCGCTCTCGGAGGGGTCCAGCAGGCTGGGGGAGCTGGCCGAGTAACCCCACGTCCTCCGGCACGGCCCGGGGTCGGGCGCTGCGTGGAAGGGGGGGACAAAGCCAGTGTGGGGGGGTCCGACCAGGCACGGCCCCACCGTCCCCGTATCCCACCCCGCTCACCTGGTGCCTGGCTGTCCGAGCAGGAGCGCGGTCGGAACCGCTCGCCCCTCCACACGGCCAGATCCTGCCCCAGAGGCTCCCGGGTGGGCTGTGGGCGAGAAGCAAGATGTGAGTTGGGACCCCCCCCCTCACTTCCGTACACCCCACATCCCCCCGGCCCTCACCGTGGTGTCAGGCCGGGTACGCCGGGCATCCGCCGCCTGCTGCCGGAGGATCCGGTTGTCCTGCTGCAGCCGGGCCAGGCGCTCCAACATCTGGCACACGTGCTCCAAGTACCGCAACCCCTGCCCCGGCACAGGCAGCACCATCTCCGGCACAGCCTGCGGGCAAACGGGGGCTTGAGATCTTACCGGGCTGACGAGCCCCCCCCCAGCTGCAGTTGCCCCTCCCGTGGCACGCACCGATCCCTCGGGATCCTCCACGTTGGGTTCCTCCGGCTCCCGGGGGTCCCACGCCGTCTCTGCCTGTAGGTCGGCCGCGTTGGCGCTGCGTCGGCCGAATTGTCGCGGGCAGCGCCCGGGTCCCCGCTGCCTCCTGCTACGCTGCGCTGCCTGCACCAGCTTTTTGCTGGCCGAGCGGCTACGGGATGGCCGGGGGGGTTCGGTACCCAGCTCCTCTCCGGGGGGATTCTTCTCTGGTGGGAAGCCATCAAGGGAGAAGCTGCTCTCGGAACCCAAAGAGGTGGGAGGCGAGTGGTCGTTGCTGGCCATCTCCACTCCAGAATCCTCCGACTCTGACTTGAGGAGCCTCCCGCTCACCGGGGGACTGCCAGGGGAGACGGATGGCGGTGGGGGGGGTCCCCAGGTGTTCATCCCCCCCGGGGGCTGCCGCGGGCTCTCCTGCAGCCGGCGGTAGACGCTGGCGGAGGTGTGGACCACGCAGCTCTCTGCCGTCTCCCAGGGACCATCTGCGGGGCGAGGGAGGCCGGGTGGTGTCGGATGAGGGGGTGTCCCCGGGCAGAGGCAGGACAGGGTGCTCGCCACCCCCGCACACCCGGGCACGGGCCCACCACCCCTCCCAGCCTCCCCGAGCCACCCCACGGCAGCTCCAGCCGTGCCCGAGACCATGCGGAGTTACAGCCCCCCTGCCAGAGGACCCCTCTCCAGAGGGTCCCCACAGCCCTCGCCCGGAGCCAGGGATGCTCGTACGACGGCAGCGTGTTGTCGCTGCTCCCCAGAAACGTGGCCCCGCGCCCGGCCCCCACGTTCCCTCCTCCCAAGCTGCCATGGGGAGCACCCACAATCCTCACCCTGACCCGGCCGGGGGCTGCAGGAGCGGCTGCTCTCCCTGCACCCCGCTCCGGCTCGGTGCCGGCCCACCCAGGACACAGCAAGGACTGCAGGGTCTGTTGTCCCCCCACCACGGGATGGCTCCAGGGACCACCGACTTATCACATTTGTCCCTGCAGCGTGGGGGGCATCGCCGGCCGGGATGTGCCCACCATCACCCTGCAGCTCAGGATGGGATTGCAACGCGGCAGCGGGGGTCTCGGCCATCCTGGCGTGGGTACTCACCTCCCTTCCCGGCCAGGCCACGGCAGAGGGCTCGGGGAGGTGGGGAACGAAGTTTTGGCACCTCCTGGGACACCCAGCTCGGGGTGCGGAGCTGCCCACCCCCCTGGCAACCCCCTTCTCAGAGGCTGAACCCCCCCCCACGCACTCACAGCAGCTGAACCTCCTCTTCCAGCCGGCGCGGGAGCCACCCCACATCGCCGAGAGCCGGAGCCGACTGCCGGGCGCGCGTCCCGGCGCTCCCTTTTATAGCCACCCCAGCCGGCGACGGGCCCTGTATCCAGAGGCACCTCATTACAGGACTGGTTCCCAACTGGTTTCTTTCAGGATTTGGGATCGGCGATACTGGCTGGGCCGGTGGTTAAGGATTCCCTTCCCACCCCAAATGGGAAGGTGAGAGGGTTATTTGGGCACCAACAGGCTGCAGGTAGACAACCGGGTGCCGGCTGAATCCCACCGCTTTTGGGAAACCCCGCTCGAGGCCCCGGCTTGGGCCAAATTCACCGGCCAGGGGTCCCTGCCGCTCCCAAATTTCTGCCCCCGTACAACCACACTGCTTCAGCCGGGGGCTGGTGCCACTCACCACACATCCCTCGTGGGCTGGCGAGCCCGGTGCCCACACGGGACAGGAGCCGGCACCGGGAGGTCGCGGCCGGTCGGCGGACAATCCCGCCGTTCAGCGGCCGTATGAATCCCAGCAATGCCGTGGGGTGGTCCCTCCGCCCCGGCACGGCCGGTTGCCAGCAACCCCGTTCCCACGCGCCAAATTTCCACCGGCTGTGTGGGACGGCCCCACGTGCTGAGGGGCTGCTTTCCTCCTGACCGTGGCACCTGCCCTGCCGCCGTGGGGGTTTCACCAGGGCTCAGACCCCTGCTGGGGTGGGGGGCACGGGGTGTTCCCCATCACCGGGAGAGCTCAAACCTCCCCCATGGGAGCTGCCGCCGTGCTGGGGGTCCCCCTGAATCCGCAGCTTGACCTCAGACCCTCCCCGGTACCTCCCAGGCTTTGCTGCTGGAAAGGTTTCCCAGCACAGCCTGAGCTGGCGGTGGGGGGCACATAGAGATGGGCTGTGGGTTTCTGGGACCCCCACACCGCATGCAGGGACCAGTGGGCTCAACCCTGGGGCGGGCACGGGCCCATCAGCCTGAACACTGGAAGGCAAAACCTGGTTTGAATTCCCAGCACAGCTGGCACCCTGGGCCCCTCCCTGCAGACGGGGCAAAACCCAGGGGTCCAGGGACCCCTAGGGACCCCCTCCAGCACAGACAGCACAAACTGGGGAGTGCCAGGGACCCCCTCCAGCACAGACAGCACAAACTGGGGGGTGCCAGGGACCCCCAAGTTTCCCCTCCAACACAGACACCCCAAATGAGGGATCCCTGAGGATCCCCTCCAGCATGAACTTCGCATGCTGGGGACCCCCTAATCCAGCCGAGACCCCCAAAGACCCCCCCCTAGCCCCAGGGACCACCCACTCACCGCGGCCGCGGAGCGGCTCCACGCTGAAGGCTCCGCGGCGGCGCAGCATCCCCGGGCAAAGGGACAGGGACGGAGGAAAAAAAACTGTGAACCGGGGAGGGAGGAAAAAACCGTGAACCGGGAAAGGAGCACCAGGGGGCGGAGGGGCAGGGGATTTATGGGGCAGGGCTGTGGGGCGGGACGGGGCCGGGGGGGGCCGCCCCTCTGCCCGGGCAGCACCTTTACCCCCAGCCCCGGAGTGGGGCTGTGCTATCCCAGGGGGGCTCACCCCTTCTGCCCCCCCCCCAGGGTAGAAGCGTTTATTCCTCTTTTTTGCCGGGCTGACAGGGAGGACAGGACCGTTTCCATCCCTCCTTTCCTGGGGGTGTTTAATTAGAGCCACCATGTCCTAAATACCCTGGAGCGCTGCAGGCCTGGAGCTGAGCCTACCTGTCCCCCTGCCTGCACAGCACCTGGCAGGGACCCTGGGCAGAGGGGACCCCCCCCTCCCCGATCCCCAGGGCCGGTGCACAGGCAGATCTGCGTATGTCCGGCAGCAAAGGGTCTGGGGCTGATCCCTCCTGGGGGTGGCTGCGGGAATTCGGTGCCTCGATGGTGAGAACTTGGCTGAATCCAGGGGCACGTGGGGCATGGGGGGGCTGTGGTGCACCCCGAGCACCCGGCGGGGCAGGGGAACCCCCCTGCCCAGTGCAGGCAGGGAGGGGAGCAGGGCTGCCGGCTGTCCCTGCTGCCTGCGGGACGTGGGAAGGGGCTGGTTTTCCCCCAGGCTCGGTGGGGAGCTGCCGATAACAGCAAAACCCAGATAACGGCAAAGCCCATCTCCGTGCAAACAGGCACGGAGGGTGGAGAGCGGTGATAAGAACCCACCTGGGCCTCCGCAGGACAAAGGCCTTGGCCAACACCCCCCATAAAGCTCCGACACCTCCCAGGGATGCCCGGAGCAGGGAGGGGACAGTCCAGCCCCATGGGGAGCCCTGACCTTCCTGCGAGCAGGGCAAGGCCAGCCAGCACCGAGCCCTCAGCATCACCAGAGCACCGGACCCCAGCATGGGGCTCCAGCCTCTTTGCACTGTGCCACGGAGCCTGTGCCAAGCTCTGGACCCCCCCTGTTACAGGGTAGGGGGGGTTGCTTCCAGCTATAGGTGCAGGCAGGAGGGCTGTGGGGTCCCTGCCTGCACCCTGGGGGTGGGGGAAGCCCACCTTCCCCCAGGCCTTTGGTCCCAGCCCTGGGAGAGCACAGGCTGCCTGCCCGCCCGCCCTGCACAGACCAGGCATGGGAGTGGAGCAAATATATATTATATTTATATAGAGATCTGGTTTAATATCTCCCTTTGCAGTCAGTGTACAAAGCAGTGCTAGCCCCCTCTCTGGTACCTAAGTGCTCAAGCGTCCCTGTCCCCCCCTGCCATGTCCCCGCTGTGTCCCCCGGTGCATACAGCTGCTGCAGCCCGGGCTGAGAACCAACCCAGCTCATCACACACATGGACGCAGCAAAGGCAAAGGTGGGCAGCTGCAGCGCATACCCCCCCGCTTGGCCATCCACAACCTGGTGATGCCCTCAGCCCCAAGTCGACACCCCCCCACCACCACTGCAGACCCCAACTCTACCAAAGCAGTGGGGCTGGCGGGGCGTCCCAGGGGGAGTGGGGTGCGCGCTGCTCCCCGGGATGTGGAGGGGCTGCAGACGGCGAGCTCCCCATCGCACCATGCTGGTGCCTGGGGCTCAGGAGTGGGGGGACACAGAGGGGTTGGCGGGCCCCCCCAGGGTGCTCTGGTAGCGCAGGCGGGCGTGCTTCTCGCAGTAGAGCTCGTCACCCACCCAAAAGTGACCCCGCATCTTCAGGTTGAGGCCGCAGTCGGCGCAGGCGTAGCACGACGGGTGCCGGTAGCGGCCATCCTGGATCCGCACCGCTTGCATCCTGGGAGAGAGACGGGGGGGGCATCAGCGGGGCACCCCGATTCCCAACCCCCTCCCACCCAGGATCAGCCCTACCAGGAGTGATGGCAGGGACCGATCCTGCCCCCCCCCGGTCCCCAGCCCCACTCACGCGATGGTGCTGCCGCACTTCTCGCAGACGTGCAGCTTCTGGACGCCGGCCACGGGCTTGCGGGCGCTGGGCGAGAGCCGGCTGGGGAAAGGGGCTGCAGGGCCAGCTGCAGGGATATGAGGCCGTCAGAGTCCCGCCACCCCTTCCCCAAACCGGACCCCCCCCCTCCATCTCCCCCCCCCCGTACCCTCCTCACCTCCGCCCTCATCTTCCAAAGCCTCCTGCAGCAGGCGGAAAGTGCTGGACTGCCGTGGGGCCACCCGCAGCTCCCGGTTCTCCTGCAGCATCTTGTAGACCTCCGAATCCTCCTCCAAGCGCCTCATGGCCGGTTCCAAGCCCAGGCTATGGGATGGCACCCCAGGGAGGGGGAAAAGATGGAGGGGGGGGGATTCCCAGCACCCAGAAACCTGGGTCCGCCGGGCTGCACCCAGCCACCCGCCACCTGCTCCCTCCACCCTGGGGAGCTGCCCCAGCCTGCCCGGCCCTCCCACGTCCCTACCTGTCTCTTAACTCTTTGCATGGGTTCTTTCAGCAAGGCAGCACCCGCTCGGCACCCCAGGGTGTGAAGCCGTCACCCCGAGATGGGTGCATGGGGCTGGGGGCTTCCCCACCTCTGTGTTTCCCCCCCCCATGCGACCCCAAGCCCGCTCCATACCTGTTGCAGGGGCTGGGAGAGGACGAAGAGCGACGCCGCTCTCTGCGCGTCTCCCAGGGGTTTGGGGGGGCCCCGAGCCCCGGTGAGGGTGGGCGGGGGGGCGGAGGCAGGATTGAGCCTGGAGAGCTGTTCTGGCGACTCAGGCTTCCTCGCTTCTGGCAGGGGGAGAGAGGTGCTGGGTGCCCTGGGGGGTGCAGGGGGCTGGGGGGCTAGCAGGGGGGTGCTGCAGCAGCCCCCCCGGCATGGCCCAAACCCAGGGGTGAGCGTGGCATCTCCTGGGCAGAGCTGAGGGATGGGTGCCTGCAGACCCTGCTCTCCTCCCGGGCACCCTGGGGACACCCAGACCTGGCTCAGGGGCTTTTTCGAAGCCCCGGTCCCCAGAGGGATGGGTGCTCTGCCTTGCTCCCCAGGAGGGATGCAGGGATGCTCCGTGGCTCTGCATGGGGCGGCTGCTTCTCCCCTCCCGTGCTGGGGCCAGCGGGGCCCCAGGGGGGCCGGGGGCAGCACCCCCACGGCTCCCCATGCCGGTAACCCTACGCCTGCGCCCGTCCCCTCCCCGGCATCTGCTCCTGCTTAGCAGCCCCGGCAAGGCAGGAAAGGCGAAACCCTGGCTAAGTGGAAGCCGATGTTCCCGGGAGCAGCCGCCACGCAGATGCAAACCCCGGCAGGAGCCCGGGGACAGGGACGGGGACGAGGACCCCATGCCCAGATCCCGTGGAGATGGAGAGGGGCAGCGCCGGAGCTCTGCGGGGTCACGAGCAGGCGAGTGACGAGCTAAAATCAGGCATGGATGGAGCCGAGCGTCTTGGCCTCATCCCCACCACCGCCGACCCGCCCTGGGATGCGACGAAAAGCGTGGTCCAAGGGCAGCCTTTCCCTTCGCCACCCTGTTGGGCAGGGGGTTTGGGGCACGGCATCCCACACGGCCCCAGCCCCACGGCGGGGTGCTGTGGGGCAGGGAGGGACTCTCTGGGGCCGGCACCAAAGCAAATAAAGGGCTGGGGAGGAAGGAGGGAGCGGGCAGCCGGAGGAGCCAAGGGGCGGCCGGGGCCGCAGCCAAAGGCAGCTGGGAAGGGCCGCGCTCAGGGCCACCGCGCTTCCCAATTTGGGCTTGAAAAACAAGAAAAAAGCAAGCGGGGAGGGAGGAGAGGAGGCAGACGCCAACCCCAGAGCCAGCGGCTGTCCCTTGGGGTGCAGCAGCCGCCCGAAACCGCGGCGGGGAGGGATGGGGCGACCGCGGGCATCCCGGGACCGGTTCGGGCGGTGGGGGAGGCATCCCGGCCCCCGGGCATCCCGGCCCTGCTCCCCGGGCATCTCACCGCGACAGGGGCCGGCGGGCACTGCCAGGGGTGCGCCGGGCTGTGGGTCCCTGCCCTGCCAACGCCCCAGTTCCCCAGGCTTATGGGTGCAGGGCCGGGCCTCCCCAAACTGGTTTGGCTTCCCCAGGCTGGCGCCGTTGCCAAGAGGCGCTGGGTAGGAGCGAGCAAAAAAAAATCCCTGGCCAGGTGTGCCAGTGCCCGCGGGGCCCAGGGGTGCCTGCCAGCGCGGCGGGGAAGGCGGCCGGTGGCACCGGTGGTGCAGCAGACACGGTCCCCGAGGCAGAGAGGGGCTGGGCGATAGCGTGGCAATGGGGCTGCAAAGGGGGACGCTATGGGGCTGCAAATGGGTGATGCTGTGGGGCTGCAAAGGGCGATAGTTTGGGATTGCAAAGGGCAATGGTCTGGGGCTTCAAAGGGTGATGGTTTGGGGCTGCAAAGGATGACGGTGCCTGGATGCTCCCCAACACCTCTGCCTGGCCCCACACAGCCCCCCTGCCTCCCTGCTCACCTGGCAGAGGCCGGGACAGGCAAACTCCTTCTCCAGGGGCTGTGAGCTGGGGGGAGAGGATGGAGCCAACAGGTGAGTCCCTGGCTGGATCCCAGCCCACCCCCCCCAGCCCCCCATGCAGCCGGGTCCAGCCTTACCTGCCAGTGCCGGGCAGGGGGCTGAGGGATGTCGGGCTGGAGTAGGAGGCTCTCAGGGTGTCCTGGCTCTCTTCCTGCATCCGCAGTGTGTCCTGGGGAGGGAGATGCCAGCAGCTGAAATCAGCCTTGGGTGGGGGGCCAGGGTGTGCGGGGGCTGCCCGGGGCTCACCTGGAAGCGTGTGGCCAGCCTCTCTGGTGAGGTGTCCCCATTGGCGTGGCTGGGAGGTGGCATCGGGGATCTGGGGACCAAGGGAGAGCGGGGGGTCCTGCATCTGCTCCAGCAGCATGCAGCCCCCCTGCACCCGTGGCATGGCACGGCATGACCGTTCCCCTGTAGCCCCCCAGGGAGGTGGCAAGAAGCAGCAGCCCCAGGCTCCCAACTGGGACCAGTCGGCCAGGTAACGGCTGCCAGGGCTGCCTGGCCTCGTCACCACCTGACTCTTTAATTACAGAGCCGGGACAGGCTCCCGCAGGGATGGCACAGCCCCAAGAGTCGCTAGAGGGGAAAAACAACCGGCGCACACGTGGTTGGGCACCCCAGCCCACGCAGGGACAACGCTTCCATGGGGCTGGGGACCCAGGTGTCCGGGCTGCACACCCCCCCGTCACAGCACCCACCTCTCCACCTGCAGCCGGAGCTGCCCAGGGCTCTGCTTGATCTTATTCTGCGCCTCCACGTTGAGCATCTCGGCTGCGCTCTCCCCATTGATGGCGACGATGACATCCCCCGGCCGGAGATCACCCGCGGCCGCCTTCCCTTGCTCTGTCACCTCCACGGAGAAGGGGATACGGGGACAACCGCGGTGTTATCTCAGAGGCACTGGGGGCAGTGAGACCCCCACCAGCCGTCCCTCGGCCCCGCGCACGCCGGAGGGATGTGCAGCATCCCCACGGGCAGCCCTCGTGCATCGCCGCGGCCAAGGTCCCGGCACGTGGTCGGGCGCAGCCAGCTCCACGTCGGTCCCTGTATCCCACCCCGCTGGGATGCTCCCACCCTCCGGCATCCCCGTGGCCCTGCCAAAACAGTGCCAGACCCTCTGCCGGGGTGTGCGCCGGCGAGGGGGGACCAAGGCCACGGCAACAACAGACGGAAACTTGGCACAGCCCTGCCCAGCCCAGGGGCGGCACGAATCCCCGCGCCATCGTTGCCCGCCGTGGGGCCGTTCCCACGGAGCAGGATCCCTCAAGGACAGTAAACAGGATCCATTCCCCGGAGCGGGCCGGTACGGCACCCGCCCCGGCATCCCGGCAGCTGTCCCCGGGACCAGGGGGGCAAGTGGGGGGCTCCTACCTTGGAGACGGTGATGGGCTTCCCAAAGTCTCTTCCCCCGGTGATGCGGAAGCCCCAGGGGGCTGGGCCGGCCAAGGTCACCATCACCGGCATGGCAGCGGGTGGCTCTGGGCAGGCAGGGAACCGGCGGCGTCAGGAAGCGCCGGGGTGCCGAGGGGACGAGGCAGAGGAGAGCTCTCGCCTTCCTCCACGAGGCACAGGCCGGCAGACCACCCGCCGGAGGCCTCCCCCTCCCCGTCCCCGCTGCACCGCAGCGGCTCCCAGCCCCGCACCCCGAGGGTCCCCGGCACTGGATCGATGGAGACCGGCAGCGCCTTCCTTCCGGGGAGGGGATCCGCGTCTTCGCGCCGTCGCAGGGTGTCGGCAGCCACCGCCGCTTCCTCTTGCTGTCCCGGTGCCCCCGGCCAAGGCTGGTGGCTTTTTCTCCTGCCGAGCCCCCCCGACCCTGGGGATGAGGGGGTCCCAGGCACCCCGCTAGCTGGCTGCGGCGGTGCAGCCGGTGGGACGGGGCAAGCGAGGTCAAGCGCCAGCCCCGGGGCCTTGAGCGAGGCAGGAAATCGGTGCCGCCTTGGCAGCGAAGCCGGCGGCTCGCGGCACGGCACGGCAAGGCCAAGCCGGCGGGGTTTGGAGGGGAGGATGTGGCTGCGAGGGCAGCCAGCGGCCGGCGAGGGAAGGATCCCGCTGCTCACCGCGGCGGGGTCTGGAACACGCAGGAGGGCTGCAAGCACCGCCACCACCCGAGTTCTTCGTCTCGCAGCAAACCCACGCCGGTAAAGGATGCTGAGGATCCCCCGGGGGGGTAGCACGGGGTCCCCAGGGCACGCCAACGAGCGTGGCAGCCCTTGCCTTGGATGGGATCGGTGGGAATGGGCAGCCCCCTCCCCTAAATGTCAGGTCTGGCATCCTCACTCCCTGCCCAGCTGCCTGCACCAGCCCATCCCGTCCCATCCCATCCCGCCGCAGCCGGCAGCCCAGCCGGGCCTGATCCCGCCGGCACAGCCCCGGGGTGACCGCGGGAGCCAGGCACCCCGTCCGCAACCGCCGGGGAAGGCATTTTAAAAATCCCAAGCGCACAAAGAGGGGCTTGAGAGGCTGCCCGGAAGAATTTCCTGGGCTGGGCTTCCCAGTGTCGGGAGGAAACCCCAAACCCTCTCCCCATGCCCGGCCCCGCTCAGCATCCCTGGGCAGCGAGGTCTGCCGCCCCGGGGGACCCCGACACCCAGCTGGGCACGACCCCCGGGCCCCCCAACAGTCCTGCACCCCTCCTCTGTCTCCTGCCCCCCCTCCTCTGTCCCCTGCGCCCCTTCTCTGTCCCCTGCAGCCCTTCTCTGTCCTCTGCACCCCCCCTCCATCCCCTGCACCCCACCTCCGTCCCCCGCTCCGTCCAGGCTCCGTGCCCCGGCGCACAGTGACGCTTTTGTGGCCGTGGTGGCTGGCGGTGCCACTTGGCACCCCGCAAGGCGTGACGGCGGGTGACAGGCGATGCCAGGAGTCACAGGGGACGTGGGGATATGGGGGACACCCCCCCCCCACCTGCGGGACAGGCTATCTGCACCCCCCCACACCCCCTACCCGGGGGAGCAGCACCCCGGCGCATCCCCGGGACCCCCAAAAGCTGCATCCCCGAGG
>NW_010972598.1:12391048-12394476 GCF_000737465.1 Haliaeetus leucocephalus | reverse complement strand
CACAGCCTCCCACAGGGCTCCAGCCCCACATTTCCCTGTGGGCACCATCCCACCGGCTCCCTCCCGTCCCGGCACCACCAGGCTGGGCCTCCCTCGGGCTGAGCTGAGCTTTAATGATGGACAAGAAGCTAAACGCGACTCCCAGGTGTGTGGCACGGCCCCAGACCGGCATCTTGGGTCACAACCGTCATGGTCAGGCCTGGCACCGGCCAGGACCCCCCCCCCAGCACTGGCTGGAGAGGGATGGAGAGGTACAGCCACCAGGACGGTGGGCGATAAGGCACCAGGCAGCGGTGAGGAGGGGTCGGGTTAAGGCACTGGGGTGGGGGAGACCCCCCTACGCAGGGGGGATTGGTCCCAGTTAGAGGCAGCCCCATAGGGGCGGGAGGGAGCTGGAGGCACTTCGTCCCCGTGGGGGGCCACAGAGGGGATGCAGCGGGGACGCAGGGTGCCCGAGGCAGGACAGTGGGGAGCCCCCGGCCCCGCACCTCCCACCGGGCTCCTCTTCTCAGCACCGCCGGTCACACCGGTGCCACGTAATTGCCAGGGAAAGTGCCAAATTTCTGCGTCCTCCTGGACACGCCTGGCGGGATAAAGGCAAGGAGAGGTGGTGAGAGGCCATGGTGGCAACCCGTCCCCGTCCCCGTCCCCGTCCCGGCGGCCACGTACCCACGAACCAGCCGTCGTCGCACTGCTGCATGACGTCCACCCGGTCGCCCTCCAGCAGCTCCAGCTCGTCGGCGTTTTGGGGCCGGTACTGGTACAGTGCCCGGTACCTGCGAGACACAGCGTGGCCAGAGCCCGCACCACCACGGGTCCCGCGTGGGGACACCATGCTATGGTGTCGCTCCTGGCCCTACTTACGGGGTCCACTGGATTTCGGAGCCGTTGTAGGATGGGGCAGGGTTGGGGTGGGTGCTGGTGGGTGCCCCCGGGGCCGTGCACTGCAAGGGGGGGAGAGGATGGGTGCAACATTATGGGTCAGCACCCACATCCCCAGCGGTCCCCGGGCACGATGCCGGGGCTGGGGGCTGCAGCGGGGGGTTGCTCACCTCCTCGGGGGGCCAGGTCGGGCACCAGGGCTCCTGGGGATGGGTGGCCGCAGGGTGCGGGGGGCCAGCGGGGGCTGGCGAGGGGTTCGGGGCACCGGCGCGGGGCAGCTTTGGGGAGGGGGGGAAGGCAAAGCCAAGGTGGCGGGGTGAGGACGGGCACCCACCGGCTTCGCCGGGACCCCACTCTGCCACCCGGGGGGAGCTGGCGGAAAGCGGGGGACCCCGGGGACCGGGCGAGCGCTGCAGGGACGGGGAGCCGGCCGGGAGCCGGGGGCTGGCGGAGGCGGGAGAGGGTGGGAAGTCCTCGGCGGTGGTTTTCACCCGCGGCTCCTTCAACACCTGCACGTAGGTGGCGGGGAAGATGCCCTGACGGCTGGTGCCGGAGATACGTCCCTCGTACCAGTTCTCATCCACCCGCCGCACCAGGCAGACCCGCTCGCCCTGCCGATGGGATGAGACGATGGGTTAGCACGGCACGGCATGGCACAGCACGGCGTGGCACGGCGCGGCGGTACCTTGCGGAAGGAGAGCTCGACGGGCAGCTCCCCTCGGAAGTTGTAGAGCGCCAGGGCTTCGCCGTATTCCAGCACCTGGATGGTGGGTGCCTTGATGGGCTTGGGCACCTCTGTGGGGGGCAGGATCTGGGGACGGGGGGGACATGGGTGAGGGTCGGTGCCAGGTTCTCCAAGCCCGGCTGCCCTCTCTCCGTTCCCGGGGCTCACCTCCACGTAGTTGGAGGGGAAGATGCCCACACGGCCGTGGTGCTCGCCCTCCAGCCAGTTCCTGTCCACTTCCTTATGGATGTAGACGATGTCCCCCTTCTGCAGCGTCAGCTCCCTGCAAGCAGCAGCGCTCAGGGACACTGCTCGCACCAGTCCTGGGGGGGGGGCACCAACCCGTCCCCCAGCCCGGCCGGCACGACCACCCCGCATCCTGGGGCTCCCCCCGGTCCCCATCCACCACCCGAGGGACCGCAGGGGCACGGCGGGGACCCCCAGCAGCACCATCACTTACTTGGGTGATTCGGCTTGGAAGTCGAACTTGAGGCGAGCGGCTTTCATCTACGGAGGGAGAGGAGCAGTTACGGGGGGACTCCCCCATCCCAGCCATCCCCGATCCCGTATGGAATGGGACCATCCCGGCCTTACCTTCTTCTCCTCCCTCCTGACAGCCTCCACAGGGTCTCCCATGTCGGACAGGCTGGGGAGGGTCCCTGGCCTGAGGGTGTCTGCAAAAAGCGGGGTGTCACCAGCCGGCAGGGCTGGGGTGCACGGGGTACCCCATGGCACGGCACAGCTTGGGGCAGGGGGGGCTCACCTCTGCCGGGGGCTGCACGGCTCCGGTCACTGGCCAGCCCCAGGCCACCCCGCTCCATGCTGGGGCTAGCGGGCAGGCGGTGGGTACCGGGGGGGCTCTGCAGCCGGCGGGGTGACAGGGGGCTCCTGTGGGGTGACGGTGGCTCAGGGCAGGGCTGAACCCCACATCCAGCCCCGCTGCCACACATCCTCCCCGCTCCCGACCCCACTGCCCTCCGGGGCCGAGACCCCTGCGTCCCCCAGGACCAGGATGTCGGGGTCCCCCGGCTGCGTCCCTCCAGGGTCTTGTCCCGGAGGCAGCCAGGCGGGACGGGTCCAAAGTTTGCCGGCAGTGCCGGCAGCACGTCCTGGCTGCTGCGGAGCAGGAAGCGGGCAAGCTGCCTGGCTAATGGATAACCCTGCTCCTGGGGGCATTTAAAGAGCCCAAATTCCCATTCCCACCCCCAGCCGGGATAGGGGGTTGGGCAGGGGGGCAGCCAGCCCTCCAGCCCCCATGCGCACCCCTGAGGGGTTACGGTAGGTCCTACAAGAAGCGGAGCACTTGTTTGTTTGTTTTCTTCCCGCTGCCGGGACAGGGCACGGGGCTGTGGGGATAACCTGGGGTGCCCACCCTATCCCGGGGTGCATCGGCACCCACCGACAGAGGTGTCCCCTCCCCATGCCCGTGGCAGTGGGGACACGGGGACACGGCGATGGGAATCCAACCGCCGTCACCTCCCCTGGGACTGAGCCAAACCTTGGGACACGGCGTCCCCGCAAAAGCTGGACGGGGGAAAGGGTCAGCCCCAGTCCGTCCCCGTCCCACCCACTGGGCAGCCGGCCCGGCGCCGGGGTCCCCCACCCGTGGCAGGGTGTGGTGGGGGCGAGGCGGCCAGCACCGCCACGGGGGGGCTCCGTGGGGATCCGTGGGGGATGCGTGGGGACCCCCAACCCGCCGCCGGAGCCGGGATGCTGGAGGGATGGTCCCGCCTTCCCTCCCACCCCGACGTGGGGCCCTGTCCCACCGCTGCCCCCCGCCACGAGTGGGGGGGTCCGAGGCAGCCGGGTTTGGGGGGTCGGG
>NW_010972598.1:12346880-12391038 GCF_000737465.1 Haliaeetus leucocephalus | reverse complement strand
TGTCAGCTCTACTCACCGAGCCGCCGGGGAGGCCGGAGCAGGGGAGCGAGCGGTGGGAGCAGCCGCCGAGCTCTGCCGGAGAGGAGCGGGAGGGGGGGGGAGAGAAAAATTAATCATCCAAGAGGCTGAGTCTCTGCGGGAAGCGAGGGAGTCCAGCTCCCGGCTGCGCCGAGCCAATAACCGCCGGACAGACGGCGCGGTGAGACAGGGTCCTAGCGTCCCGCGACCACGGCCACGGCCACAGCCACGGCGGCCAGGCCACCGGGCAACCACGCATGCATCCAGACGGGCAGGCATCCAGTCGTGCATGCATCCAGATGGGCACGCATCCAGTCGTGCATGCATCCAGTCGTGTACGCGCCCAGCCGCGCCTGCGTTATTCGGCTGTGCCCGCATCCCGCCACGCGCACGTTCGAGCCTTGCACAGGGGCTGTGCACGCAGCTGGATGTGCGCGCAGCTGGATGCGCACGCAGCTGGATGTGCGCGCCATCAGCCCTGCATCTCCCTTCAGGGCCACCCAGCCCAGGGAGGGACGAGGGGCAGCAGGTGAGGGCCAGGCTGGCACGGGTGGGCAGGGGCCGGGGTACCTGGCAGGGATGCCGGCGCGTCTCCATGGCCCTCATGTCCTTGTCCAGCTCCTCGCTGAGCTGCTCCAGCTCCCGCTCCAGCAGCACCTGCGTGGGCAGGACGAGGCCGGCACTGCCCGCACCCCACATCCCAGCGGCACGGGCACCAGGACCCCCGCTGCCACCCCCAGCCCCCCACCTACCATCGGCAGCTTACCTCAATGGGCTGAGCCCGCGCCGGTGGCACCGCGGCGGGGGGCTGGAAAGGGCAAGGGGCCGGTTAGGTGTGCGCACACCGCGGTGCCCACCGGCATCCCTCTGTGCCGGGGCTGAGCGGGGACCGGAGCTGCCGGACCTTCCTACCTGGTGCGGCTGCTCCAGCAGTGAGGATTTCCCCGGTTCGTAGTCAAAAATGCTGCCAGGCTCTGCGGTGGCACCGGTGGCACCCCAGCTGGTCCTGTGGGGAGCCAGGAGGAGCTCAGCCCCCTGCAGCCCCCCACCCCGTGGGCACCCACCGGGGTCAGGTCCCCAGGCACCATTTAAATGCCGCCCTGTGCTGCGCTCACCAGTCCAGCCCATTGGGCATACTGGGGGGCTCAGCTGGCAACGGCCCTTTCCTCTGCGGCTCTTGGGGGGATGAAGGCACCGTGGTGGGCGAGGGGCCGAGCTTACCCGTGGGGCGGTGATGCGCATCCCAGTCCGGCTCTGCGGGGATGGAGGAGAAGGTGAGCGGGTGCCGTGCCGTGCCGTGCCGCGCCGCGGTACCGGGACTCACCTGGCAGCTTGCGGTGGATCTGCCGGAACATGCTGCGGTACCAGTCACGGGGCCGGTCGACGCTCTGCGGGGACGTGGCAGGGTGGTGAGGGGCTCGCGGGGAAGGGGGAAACCCCAGCCCCGTGCTCCTGACTCACCGAACGCGAGGCGATGGGCATCCCCGTCTCATCCACTGGCCCGATGCCGTCGTACTTCACCCAGCGCCTCTCCCGCCGCTTGTTGTCCTTGGTCCAGGTGGCCGACCAGCCCGGTGGCCGGGGACAGGCGGGGGCAGCCCCGGGGCCGGCCACGGAGCTGGCGGGTGCCGGGGTGCTGGGTGCCTTCGCCTCCTTGGCCGGCCAGGTCTGGTACCACTCGCTCGCTGGGGATGAGGTGGGCGAGGGTGAGCCCTTGCCCTCTGCTGAGCATCACTTGGGGGGGCCCGTAGAGACGTCCCCAGGGATGCTCGGGACAGGTACCTGAGCTCCTGGGGGCCGCCTGGCCATGCTCGGCCATGCCACGGGTCTCCAGGTCGTGGAAGTCGAAATTCAGCGTGTTGGAGCCACGGTGGCGGATGACGGGCACCTGCGGCACAAGGAGGGGGCTGGCACGGGGGCAACGCGGCGGTGGCAGAAGGGATGGAGGCAGACCAGCTCCCCAGATCCCCCGGGCATGTAGCAGCCCCTGGCCCCACTCACCCGCGTTGCTGTGTGCTGCAGGGGCACCCACACTGCTGGGTGGAAGGGGGGGACGTCCTCCAAGCCCAGAGCCTGGCCGGCATCGGGGGGCAGGAGCTGGCCCGCCATGGCCGTGGGGTGCCGGGACGGTGCCCTGGGGGTGCCCGTGCCCTGTTGGGGAAAGCGGCTGCGCTCACGGCAGATCCCATCCCTGCCTGCTGGATGCTCCCCTCCAGCGGCTCCATCTCACCGGGCTTTGCCGGAAAGCTGGGGGCTCCGGGTGAACCCCATCCCAGCCGCATCCCTACCACCAGAGACCGTCCCCTGTTATTCAGAGGTGCAGGGGACACCACGGCGGGGTGACAACCACCGCGGCACCATCCCCAGCTTGGGGACCCTCACGGTGCCAGGGGAAGCGGCTGTTCCCGGCCAGAAACAGCCCTGGCACGGCTCCCCCATGTGTTTTCCATGCGGCCTCAACCCCGCCATGGTCAGATCCGGACCACCCAGCCCCTCTTCCCACCCCAGCTTTGCACCACAGATGGATCCAGCCCCCCTGGGCTCTCTGGGGAGAAAACACCCCGGGGTGGGACGGGGCGATAGCCGAACCGCCTTGCCCATTGTCCCGGCATCCCTACATGGCATGGTGGGATGCAGCCGGCGCCGGTGCCCTCCCGCCCGGGCACGTGGCGGCAGCGGAGTCAGGCAGTGCCGCACTGGGAGAGCTGCCAGGGCCGAGCCTCCCCGGGGCTGAGAACACGAAAAGGCAGAAATATTTCCCCGCCCTGCAGCGCAAACAGGGAAGGGAGAGGGGAAGGAGGGAAGAGGCGACGGGAACGTGCGGCCAAGCCCGGCACCACCCCGCCGGGAGGGCGATGTGCCGTGACTCACCGCTGCACCGCGGTGCCAGGGCCGCAGCACGAAGTGGGGGGCGGCTGGGGGGGGACAGGACCCCCGTAACGGCTCCCAACACCGTTGCTGCATCGGCATGGGATGGCTCCAGGGGCTGAGAGCAGCCCCGGGAACTTTTGGGGGGACACCCGTGTCCTCGTTCATCCCCCAGCATCTCCATCCCCACCGGGGCACTGGCATCGCCCGTGGGACTCGCAGATGCCACGGGGGACGCATGCTGAGCCCGACGCCGCACAGACCCCTCCTCAAACAGGGCAACTGGTGCTGCTGGGGGGGCCGCTAGCCTGGCACAGTGCCCTGTGTGCCACCCTCGCAGGGCTGGGGACCCCCCCCCAGCTCCTCACTCCCGACACCCACCAGAGGCTCTGCAGCCTGCAAGGCTGTAATTAATAGTTATCACCACCGTGGGGAAACAGGCCCTGGGAACGACTTGCCCCAGGGCACAGAAAGTGGGGTGCACACCCCTTCCCTCCCTCCCCAGGGCACCCCAACCACTGCCACTCCATTCCCAGCAGCACAGTGCCCTCCCGCAGCCCCGTCCTGCTCCCACGGACTGTCCCCCAAAGCCTGGCTCCCCGTCGGTCACCCCCTCCTCGCCAGCCCCCGAGCCAGCTCTTACCTCCTGGGTGCTGCCAACCGGGGGTCCCCGGGCAGCGCTGGCCTCGGGAGGGCCGGGGGCTTGGGGAGCCCCGCGGCAAACGGGACGGAGCTGCGAGCGGCGGCAGGGAAGAAAAATGCGCGGCGTAAATTTTGCCGGGGGAAAAGAGAGGGGTGGCCTCAACGCATCATGGGTGGCCGGTACCGAAAGACCCCCGGCAGCATCCCCCCGGCCGGGTCAGCAGCCGCCGTCCTCCCCGGCAGTGGGTACCCGTGTGCCCTGGCCCCCCCCTGGGGTGCACTCGCCACCCCCCCCCAAGCGCTCCCCGCTCTGGAGCGGGGCCGGCCCATTCAGAGTTTCCAGTGACATTTCCAGGGACGGGATCCAGGGAGACGAGCCAAGAGGCTGAACTCATCCCACGCCCCGCGCACGCGTTCCCGCGCACCCGGCCCCCGCTTACGAAATGGGGTGAGCCTGGCGTCGCCGGCCCCCCCCCTGCGCTGGCAGCCACCCCCTGCTGCGATGGAGCCGGGGGCTTAGAGAGGTTTTTGGGAGAGGATGAGGAGGGAAGTCCCAGTGGAGGTGGGGAGCAGAGCTCCATGTTCCCATAGCCCCCCCGAGCCACAGCATGGGGGGGGCACGGTGAAAGCAGAGTCCTCGTCCTCGCTGCCGCCTGCTTTCCCACGGGCGACCCTCCATCCCCTCCATCCCCCAGGGGTCTGGGCATTGGGGACCCCCCATTTAACACCTCCGTGCCCTGCGGGTGCCCAGTAAGCCCACCTCATCCCCTCCGGCAGCGCCCATGTCCCAGCCTCCACCGCTTCCTTCTCGCCGCTCCCCGAAACTGCTGACAGCCCCGAAACGGGGCAGCCCTGGCCCTTCCTCTATCCCACGCGCTCCCACGTGAGCTCAGGCCTCTGCCCCCCACGGGAACTCGGGCGGGAGGATGGTGGCTTTGCTGCCAACCACCAGCCATCCCTCCGTCCCCACCCAGGCAACCCGTCCCTTGCCAGAAGGTGCTGGGGACGATGCTGGGGACATGGCACAGGAGCCCTGCCTGGCCCCAGTGCTGCACCCAGGGGACAAATGGGACAGAAGCGGGTGCGCTCCCGGCTGCCACAGCCCTGGAGGACGCAGCTCCCATCCAAGGGCTGGGACGGCTCCTCCCGTGGACTGGTGCAAGCCGGAGACACGGCAGGGAGGAAGCAGGTCGGGGACGGGAGCTGGTCCTGCCAAGGAAACTCGGGGAGACAAGAGCGGAGAGGACAGCAGGGCCTGCGGTGCAAGCACGGGCACCCAGGGAAAGGGTTAAACCCTGCGAGGGGGACCCAGACCCCATCCCTGCCCGCCAAAGGGGCGACGGTCCCCTCCAGCCCACTGTGTGCCCGAATGACGTCTCCGGAGGTCACAGCTCCCGATGGCAACGTTTTCCTGGGGGCAGCCGGATCCCGGCCACCCCACGCTGCTGCAGCCCACCCTGGGGGTCCAGCCCCCCCCCCCTTCCAAGCACGGACCGGACTCACCTCCACAACCCCATGCACCGTCCCCTTGCCGGCCAAACAGCCACCAGCGCCTGCCCTGCCTCCCAGCTCCCAGCACCAGCCTCCGCTGGCGGATAAATATTTAACACGCAGCCTGGGACAGGATTAACAAAGGGCGAGTGTTTCCTGTTTGCTCAGCGCGGCGATGCCCGTCGGGAGCGTGCGGCCAGGCCGAGAGATGCTCTCTTGGTCAGGGCTGTGGTGGGCAGCTGTCGGAATCCCTCGGTGCCGAGACCGGTGCCGTGCCCTGTCCACGCCGAGGGTCGGGGAACCCGGGACTGGGCAGCAATACTGGGTGCAAGGCATGTTGCTGGCAGCTCCCCCCCGCTTTTGACGGAAACACCCAGGAAAGGGGTGGGAAAGCCGGAGCATCCCTTCCCCGGTCGCACCCTGACCGCTTCCAGCAGCTGGGAACTGGGGATGGCTGTTCCACCGTGGCCACACCGGGTTTTGGGAGCGGCGGTGAGGAGCAGGAGATGGCACACGGATTGCACGTGGTGAGCAAAACTCGACGGCGAGATGCTGACCCAAGCAGCTCTGACTGCAGGGGAGAAGCCAGATGTGGCAGCCACAGCTGGGAGCCAGGTCACCCCCCCCCGGTTCCCCAGCCAGGCAGGGAGCAGGCAATGCCGGAGCCAGGACCACTGCCAGAGCCACCTCCTGCTCAGAGGGCACAGGTTGGGGATTCCCATGCAGGAACTGGGGGAACTGGGCCAGTGTCGGAGCTGTAACCCGGCAGGATGGATCCTGGCCAGCACGAACACCAGGGCTCCTCACCGAAGCGCTGCAAGCCCACGACATGGAGGGGGTACCACGCAAAAAGGGCGAGGAAGGAGCCGGGGAGGGGCGAAACAAGAGGTGGCAAATACCCTCCTCTTCCTCCTGGCACCCAGGAAGGCAGCGGGAGGAGGGTTATTGACTCAGCCAGCGGCTGGAAGGATGGAGAGGTAAGGAGAGGGAGCGGAGAGCTCTCCAACAAAAGCGCCCGGGAGCGACTTCACAAGTGCCGACGTGCCGGGGAGGTTGGGAGACGCCATCTCGGCGCTGCCCTGGCCCCGGAGAGGGGCCCTGAGCGAGGCAGCAGCTGTAAAACAGACCCTAAAACCTTTCTCCCTTCCTTCCCGAAAGCCAGGCAGCATCCGTGGGGCTCCTTGCCATGCCCTCCACCCCGGGAGCCAGGCACCCCAGTGTACCCCAAAATAAACCATAGCGGAGCCGAGTGACTGTGTCAATTTTTAACTTTTTTTTTTTTTTTTTTCTCCTTAAAGATGACTTCCAATTTACATTAAGACAGTTCTAACAAATTCATTCCTTGTTCACAAAAAAAAAAGAAATTATATTAAATAATTTCTGCCAATAAATAACATTTTCACCATTTTTTTTCTCCTTTAAACATAACTAAAAAAAAAAAAAGCAAAAAAAAAAAAAAAAGGAGGCAGTCTCCAGGCAACGGGCGTATGATCCTTCAGCATCGAGAACCCTAAAATCACCATCACTGCACCCAGCACGTGTCCCGTGGGGCTTCAGGTCCTTCCTGGCAGAGGCCGGTGGGCCTCCACATATCCCTGCCACCGCACCTAGCTAGGTCAGGTCTGTGCCCGAGTGCCGCGACAGGCTCCCAGGCTGGCACGGGCAGCAAGAGGTTCTCCCAACGCCAAAAAAAAAAAAAATTAAAAAAAGAAATAAAAAAAAAAAAAAAAGAAGCTTGAACTCAACCCACCACCCGACCCATTGCTGACTCCCCTCCTTGTTACATGCACCTTGCTATAACATGCAAAAAAACCCAGGCTGCGAGGCCAGCCTGCGGAGGAGGCGGCTGGGCTTTCCCCGGGGCCGGTCATGCTCCTTGGCTTGCATTCCCGGAGTCCTGTTTGCCAAACTCCAGGTGGCAGCCGGGGCGGGAAAGGGACAGGTGGGAGCTCTGAGATGAAGGGTCTTGAGACGTGCATAGCTCCGAGGCGCTGGCTTTGCAAGGGGGGGTGGTAGAGGAGGAAGGGGGAAAAAAATCTGCGTATTTCTGGCATTTTTTTTGTTTTGCCGTGGTGGGGATTGGGGCAGGGCGCTCTGCCGGGATGAGCGAGGGACCTCGCTAGCGGCTGCCAGCCTCTGCTCCGAGGTCTTCATCCCCCTCTTCCCCAAAAGCTGGGGAAGAGGAGATGGGGTCGCTCGGCTCGGCGCTGGGGAAAGCTCTGCCTTCCCCACAGCTCCTGCCGCCAGCCGGGGGCTGCGCTTGGCAGGGATGTCAGCACAGAGAGGGTTACACGGATGAGCGTTAGTCAATCGAGGGGGTAATTAGCACCCACGCACCCCATCTCTGCTGCTCCTCACCCCCTCGGGAACTCGTGTCAAGGGAAGGGGGGACCAGCACCAGCGTTGCTACAGCAACGGGAGCCTGTGCTTCGCCTGGCAGTATGGCATCCATACGTGCCGCCTGCCATACGGCTCCCGGGCCAGGGCTCCCCGTCGGTATCCACCAGCCCCTCCTGGGATGGGATGCTGCAAAACTGTGGCCCCACCAGCCGCAGGGACGTTTTTGGGAAACCCACTCTCAAAGGATGGGGGGGGGGGGGGGTCCCCAGCTCCTCGCAATGCTGTCAGCCCCCCCCCGTACGCTGCAAGGACAGCAAACCACGAAGCACAAGGGCCAAACAGGTTTTGGGGAGGGAGGCTGGCAATGCTGGAGCACGAGAAGAAGGTTGGGGGACAAATCGTCAGCAAAGCAAATCCCCCTCCGCAAAGGGACGGTCCCTGCTGAACCCCCACACACGGGCTGCCAGGCTCGGGGTACGAGCATCCCCCCGCGGCACCCGTCCCAAAGCTCCCAACTAAAACTGCTGCTTGGGTGAGATCCCAGCCTGGGTCAGAACAACATGCCCGAACATGCACGGGCAGCACCTTTGCACGGTTTGCGCTCTCAGAGGAAGATACCACACATCGGCTCACTGTGTTTCAGAAAGGATGCCGTTAAAAAACAGAAGAAATACTCACAGACAAAGGCAATTGGCCCCACGCCTCATATGGGGTTAGAGAAGCTTGCTCAAAACATCTCGCACTTTTTGCAAAGCAGTGGGCGTGTAAAAAAGGAAAAAAAAAAAAAGTGGAGGCATGCGACTCAAAAGTCTCTTGTGAAAACCCAGTGGTCTGTTCACAGATACAGTTTCCTAAATAGCTGGCATGAAATTAAGTGACGTATGATTATAAGACAATTTGAAAGCTTCCTGCAAAGTTGCTGTTTTCCTCTGTCACTGGAATCACAGCTTAGGGCCAGAGCACAAAGAGAAGACAGCAAGATCCAGAGAAGGGGTTGGCAAACATCCCTTATTAAAGGCTAAGCCCGCTCACCTGCTGCCCTTCCTTGGAGAAAGTACAATAGAGAGTTAAGTTGGAAAAGAAGTGAAAGCTGGCAAGGGATTTGCTTCTGAAAGCTGCTGCTTTGACTCTGTGCAATCACAGGCAGAAGAGGACGTGGCTCAAGTGACATGCAGGGAAGGGAAGCGACCAAACGGGAATCTCACAAAATCCTTTTTCAACACTCACTCCAGGTCAAAGTTTAAGTGAAAGAACAAGGCTCTGCTTAACAGATCCAAGCTTCGAAACCCTTGACACAGCAAAGGGGGAGTCCTCTAGAAACTCTCCTTTCACCGGGAGATCCCCCTCCCTCTCCAGCACTGCACAAAACACCCTTCCAAAATTTCTGCCAGATCCACTTGGTTCTTCTACCTGCCAACCTACTGTAAAACCATCCTCCCTCCCCTGCAGCCGAGGGAGGGACGCACTTCCCAAAACCAGGGGCTTTTTAGCAAAGCCGCCTCACCGCTGGCCATCAGCCAACAAGCCACATCTCTACAGAAACGAGCAGCACTGTCGCCCGTCCTTCCCCAGATCTTTATCACAAGCCGGCAAACCCCTTCCAGCTGCTGGGAAAGGCTGATGTGCCCGCAGCTCCTTTGGAATAGCCACTGGCTAACAAGGTAATGGGCAGCAGGGTAAGCCCAAGTCGACCGCAGTAAGTGAAAGACCCCCCCAAAGACACATGCTGGATGACTGGGAGGCGATGCTGGTTTAGGGGAGACCACCGTGTACACCCACTGCTCAAATACTGATCAGCAAGGGCTGATTTGAGAGCCGGGCATGTGGGAGTGTGTCACAGGTTCTGCAGTATGTGATGGTGGTAGTGGGATGTCTTTCTGTCCACAGGTCATAAATCACGCCCTTTTTCCTTTAAAATTCAGGCCCTGCAGATTTCCCAAAGACCTGCTGATCACTAGAGACTGGAGATAATTCCGCTGCTCTGAATCAGAGGGATTCCCAGAGGGATTTCTGCTGCATGGGCAGCCCCGGCTGACCAACTGTGGCACACAGCTGGCTGCACTGAATCTGAACAGCCGAAGCTTCGATTCGGGAAGAGCTGCAACAAGGGGCAGCACTTCTCCCACCTGCCTTCCCGTTCTTAGTAAGAGATTACGTTTTTGCTTGGGGCTCCGCTGGAATAAAACTGAATTACTGAAGGAAAAGGTGCTGTGATTGGTATAACACACTGGAGTACTTTAGAGCTAATCCTGAATATTTGGATATCACCTTGGAAGAGGGATGGATCCCAGCCAGTTGCACCACACAACGTGCCTTCCACAGAATCAGTTGCTAAAGCAGCAGTTGCAGGTAGGCAAGAAGTTGAAGAAAACAACAGCAAACTCTGGGAAGAAGACAGTTGTGAAAAGAAAAACCAAACCAACCCTATCTTCAACGAAAGGACCTGCTTTTGAAAGCACAGGCTAACTTAGAATTGTACCAAAGTCAACGACCCAAGTTGCCTGGGACTGTTTTTGTTTCTTTTAATCCCCCCACAGAGGTTTGCCTCTTGTGGAGGAGAGGTCAGCTGTACAGCACAACACTTCATATATGCACTAGCAGTTAGATTGGTTTCTAAATTAAAAAAAGATGGACTTTTTATATATTGAACATAAATAAAAAAATTACAAAATGGTCACCTTTCTTACAGAATGGATGCAAACTGGATTATGAACGTGCCTCCAGGTGAAGTTGGTTTCTCCCCTGCCCCCACCCCACCCCAATAATAAATAAATAAAATTCATTAAGTTTTGGATCCTTTAGTGGTGCAGATTGGGCGCTCGGACCGTTACTGGGCTTTCTTCCCTGTGCCATTCTTGTCCGCAGAGTTTGTTGAGGTTACCAAGTTCACCGGCCCGTCTGAGTGCATTGAATCTTTGCGTGGCGGCATGCGTTCGTTAATGCGATCCAGCCCTCTGGCTTCTTCGAAGCTGCGGATCTTGTGCTGCGGTGAAAATCCACGAATGGCTGCAGAGAAAAGGGCCGAGAAAGAAGAGTTAGTCTGAGTCGCAGATCCCCGGATAGGAGCCCTTTAGCACACGCCAGACACGTACAGGACAGAGTCAGGGTGACAGAAAGCACGTGTCTGGCTACGGGTACCACGAGACGGGTCCGTAGGTGATTTTCAGCATCGCCAGCTCACGTGGATACCACAGTGCAGCTGGGAAGTTGAATTGCGCTAGGTCACAGCGCAGATCCAGACCGCAGCGACTTGCTCTGCTCCCTAATGGCTTCTCTTTTAATACAGTTTAGTAGCAGGAACTTGAAGACCAGACAAGTGCTCAATGTCCCCAAATAGTGAAATCTCAGGAAACTTTCAAAGCTGAAAAACAGGATACTAAAAAAATAAACAAGGCAAACCCAAAACAACACAACAAAGACACCACCACAAGGCTTTAACTCCAACACAAACCACACACTGCAACACCAGGAGAAGGAAACAGCTAGTCCTCGGATCACAAACGCAACATTTCTTGCATGACCAGGAGACACACAGGCAGTCTCACGAGTGATGAACTCCCACCAAGGGCAGGCGTATCTCTGTTTCATCACTACAAGGCTGAGTACATCATCCTTGCGATGATGATATGGACCAAATGTTTTAACTTCTTTGTGTTACAGATAATTTAAGAAAAAAGGGGTTTGTGCCAAATCTTTTTATGAGGACTTGGCTGGTTTACAAACAAACTTCCCTCGGTAATCAAAAAGTTCTCTACACAGAGGTACAGCCCCATTCATCAGTAGTTGAATGGAGTTATCGAGGAGAAAATCTCCCCAGACAGTAACCTCATGAATCTGTCATTTCTACACTAACTACAAGGAGAAAACTGCTTCTCCACACTGGGACCACCTTGGCCCACCTGTGGGGAAGGCAAAGATTACATCAGAGCCACGCAATCTGCTATTTCCTAGCTGATTTTGACCAAGCGTGCTGGCAGCCTTCACTGGATCGAGTTACCCAGGGGATGAACTCAGCCACGAGGCATCTGAGATCAGATTGCAGGACCCCAACACCAAGGTTTTGAGACACCAGAGCACAAACCTCTCTGGAGAGAGGGCGGTCTTGGAATAAAGGTATTGCACTAAGCAATAGCCTAGTTAAGGCTAAAATAGACTTGAACCAGCCCACTGTGTATTTTTTGCTTCCCAGCAGGGGCCCATCCTCCCCCACTTCTGGTGATGCAAGAGTAAAAAGCTTCCATAAGGCTGATAAAGCTCTTTAAAATTAGCGCACGCACACACAGAGATGATTTGAGTCTCTCGCCGGATTCTAGCCATACCTTCCCGTGCCTCTACCGCTTCTACTGTGGCTGCAATACAGAAGAACAGTGGCATGCAAAAATGAAGACAGAAAAAAAGAGTGACAGTGAGTGATCTAACATCATCGCTGCGAACGCAGAGCCCACAGCCTCCCAGCCCCAGTGGAGACGACCGTAATCAAAACCAACTGGCAAGAGGAAAAAAAGGTGACAGGAGCTTGAGAGGAAAGCTGAAAGGGGACTCTCTCAGGTTTAGCATCTGCTGAGCACTGACACGGGGGAGTCTCCTTTCCTCGCGTTCGCTGGACTCGTTACACAAATTTGATGGAAAGAAACAGAGAAGCAGAGAGATGGCTTTCTGCTGCATGCACTGGAGGGCTTGGGTGCGCAGGCATCCCACGGAAAGGACAGTGATAGTCTCGGTCTAAGCCTTGGGTCTCCACCTACATTTGCAGCCCCCTCTGCTCCTAGTTCGGTGGCTCTAGGGCACCCTGGCCACCTTCAGAAGATAAACTATGTGGAATTCACCTCAGAGCAAAGCCCCAACCACCAAAGCCACGTAAGGGAAGTGACCCTGAGGGGCGTGATGACATTTTGGAGCAGTGGGGAAGAGAGGGGCAGTTCATTCTCTAGAGGAGGGCAGGCAGCAGCAGATACCAGGCTGCTCCACTCCCGATGCCTTGAATTGTAACAAAAAAAATAGGCTGATGCTTCAAATCCAGTTTGGCTTCAGCTCCACCTCCTAAAAGTGTTACCAAGCAACAAGGCACCACAAAGCTGAGCAACGTCCCCCTTCCTAAATCTGCTGCAGCAGCTGTCCAAGTTTTGGTAGTCCCTGCCTCAACATCTGGGAGGAGGCCCTTCCCTCGAACAGATCCCCTGCTTTTAGCCTCAAAATGCCACAGTTTTTTGCTTTGGACACAATACACAGGCCACGTGGTCCTTGAGAGGCCACGGAGGAAGAATAGAGTTGTGGCTGAATATCTTTGCTCCAGATTCGGTGACTTTATTCAGCCCTCCTTGCTAAGCTGTGCTGCGAAAGGTTGGCAGGAGGCTCAGGGAGGGAAGGGGCCCCCCACCACTACTACCTGCAGCCCTGTCTCTCCTCTTTTGGGGTGCAGAGGCACCCCAAAAGGGGGGCAGCGCCCTCCTCTCCCCGCTGAGCAGACAGGCTCCCAGCACGGTTGCTGAAGAAGCGCCTGTACATTCACCAGGAGGCTGCTGTGAGCAGACGGCGTGGTGCGAAGGGACGTGCGAAACGGGGAAGGAGAGAGAGAAGGAGGCACGATGGGGAAAGGAGCATGAGAAGGGCACAAAAAGCAGGGTGCTGCTGAGGGGAGCATGGGGTGCTGGGAGCAGCAGGGGTGGGAAGCCTGCAGCCACGGGAGGAGACGGCAGGCAGGGTTGGGTAAGGCAGCAGCAAAGGTCCAGCTTGTTTGTCCTGTCTCAGGGAGATGCGCAAATCTCGGCTTCTTTACTGGGGGGAGCTGCCTGGTAGCCCCTCAGAGGAACCCCCCCGAGAGGGGAAGGTACAGGAGAGCATCGCGGCACTACCCGCTCCTTGTGCTGTCAGCTATAGGGGCAAAGCTGTGGCACCACGAGCGAGCTGGCTGCTCAAGCCAAGCTGTAACAGCCGCCTTCCCACTCAGGCTCTGTTCCTATGCCTGCAGCAGAACTGGGGCGACAGAAACCATTATGGTTGCTATAAAAAAAAAAAGAAAAAGAAAAATTCATACTCCTCTGCGGGCAGAGAAACCCATGAGTTTGGGAGTGATACCGCATTCTCCCCACCCTCAGGAGCGGGCAGCAATATTTACACGTTTCTCACTTGTGAACTATTTAATCAAGGCAAGGCAATCCCAGAACAAGCCCTCTTCTGAGCCTGCAGGAAATTACCCAGTGCTGATAGGAAGGGGAAAGCAGGCTGGTGAGATGCCAGCATTCAAAGGCTAGCGGCAGGAAAGGATTAAAACACTAGATTACAGGATTCCCTCCAGGGACACATGTTACTATGATAACTCATTCCCTGACCATCAGCCAATCTCCCTGCCCTGCGAGTTTAAAGCACGCAGATTGCTAGCTCAGTCCTGCTCTCAGCACACTAGTAAGACAGACCAGTTGGCTGCTGAGGGAGGGAGCAAAGTATTTGCCAGCAAGCACAGAAAAGAAACCTCCAAAACCAGATCATAAACAGGGGGCCAAGAGAAGTCTTAATATGAAACATACAGGCCTGGAAGAATCTCCTTCCTTCAACTAAATCTAAGCTTCCTCTGTTTGGAATTCACAATTTCATAGGGTCAAAATTGGAGGGGTTTCGTTTAACAAAGAACAAACAAGCAGGTGCATTTACTATTACATTCATATATACGCTATCACACAACAGCAGCAGATAGATGAAGCACAGGATGCTTATCATGCAGCGTCAGAAGGGAAATAAATGATAAAAATTGTTGCAGAAACATACAATAAAGCAATACACATGCTTTAGGCAGGGTGCTGTTTGTTGTCTTTTTCTTCCTCGCGTTCCCCTCCTCAAGGGTATACAGGGACATCTTGGAAGGCTCTCCACATCCCCACCTACATTTCTGCTTTTTCCTATTTCTGAATCCTTCCTCCCCGTGGGCCTGAACCATCTCTCAGGTCCCCTGGCACCCTGAAGTACGCCTACGGGAACTGATGGGAGTTGTTTTCAGGGTAGCTGAGGGCCAGGTATAAAACTGCAGAGTGGGTACAGTGTTGCAGAGAGAAGGATCACTCATACTCACCAGTCTGTAGGGTCTGCCTCCCCCCTGAGAGCACTCCCAGGGGCAGTGTACCTGTGGGAGTCAGGCCTTTGAGAGTCAGCACGCTCTCGCTCTCCTCTCTGCAAATAAGAGGCAACACAACCGGTTACCGAGAGATTAATGCAATGGCCGTTTAGGTCCACACAAAACCGTTAGTGGTGAGCGGCATGAAAACTGGAGTCTGCCCTGTGCTGACCACAGGCAGCGCATGTCTGATCTGCTGAGCACTGACCACAACCCTGCCTCGTAAATACAGGACCTCTGCTTACTCAGCCACGACGCATCGGAGCTGCGGCACAGCAAATGCATCCTGAAAGGGCTAAATGTACCTCATCAGCAGCATTTCTGTTAGCAAAAGTGCCAGTGTTTGAGATGAAGGTTTCTGAGAGAGTCAGACCACCAGGCATACAGAAACCACCACCTCAAGCCTTTGCCATCCGCTCTGAAGCAAGAGTCTTGTAAGATTTTACCCCAACAGGACTCTGCCTGCCTGGTGCACCCTGACTGACGTCCCCTGTTACCCAGACCCCACACAAAACTGAGACCCCAGATCACAAGCTGCTTCCTTACCGAAGGACCGAGAAGACACGTGCCATCTTCCCAATGGCTCTAATCTTATTCCTGATGATCTCTTTACGGACTGTTGTCCCACCTTAGGGAGAGAAAAAACAAACACCAGCATGTTTAAGGCTTCCTGCTTTCTAGGCACAGGTAATGTCAATATGAAGCACCTGCCTGACTCCAGGAATAGAAATCATGGTTTACAGATTCACAGCTACACTCTTGAGAGAACAGTGCTGAGAGGATGGCGGTCAGGATGGCAGTGAGAAGGGCAACACCAACGAGATGACACACGGACTTAAAGGTCTAAAGAGAGTAGAACCACCAAAGGAAACAGATCGGGTAGGTCTTGTTCGAAGCTCACCAGGTTTGATCACACTACACAGGATGTAACACAAATGACTCAGCCATGTAGACACAGTTTTGCAAGGCAGAACACTGACGAATCTGACTGCTGATGAACACTGCAGAACACTGGGCTGTGCTCGCCGCGGGGAGGAGTGTCACGCAAGCATCAGCTTTGGCATCCAACGCGCACAGTGAACGGCTGGCCGGAGCCTTGCAACTCTGCTTTGACCCCACACAAACACAAAGTGAGATATGTGAACTCCCCTTCCACTATACAGACCGAACATGAGAGAAAAGCATGGAGGGTAACTGAAAACAAACAAAAATCAAAGTAAAAGAGGTAACAAATACATCTCCTCTCAGCTGAGATTCCTCACATGGCCCAACTACACATTAGGACAGTACAAGCCAAACCGGAGGTCTAACATGCACCGATGGCTCAGCCATGCACTAAGTGGCTGCATTCAGAAGTCAGATAGAAACGTGACCCCGTTTCTCAAGTTCCTGGAGGAACGCAGAAGGGTTAAAAAACACACGGCGCTTATGTTAAAACTGAAAGGGGATGAAGAGACTGCCCAACTAGTCAGCTATTCAAATCCACTCCAAGGAATCTGGTGGCACAGGCAGTGAAAATTAAGCTTGTAGCAAATTCTAGCTGGGTACCTTTCTGATAGCTTGAAATGTAGTGATCTTCAGGGAGAGGAGACACCAAGAAACAAGTAGATGAAGACAGAGATAGAAGAAACAAATTTAATTTTCATGGGAGGGAGAAAGAAAAAAAACAAAAACGAAATGCAATGGGAGAAGCGGGTTAAAGTCTCAACCTGTTGACCAAAGCAGCGGCACCTTGTTGTACCACAATGGTGTTCTGCTTCTCTGAGGGACTGACTGTCCTCTATTCTACACGGACCTGTACAGGCAGCTCCCCCGGACCCACCCCCATGCATGCTCATGGCCCCACTTCTTGCTGCAGGCCCCACGTCTGCGCCTGAGTTTCCTCTAGGTCATCACATTGCTCTCAAGCGATCCCCCCCAATATAAAAACTGCAGATCAGCTCAGCAACTGTTTTGTCCTTTTCATGCATAGCTTAAAACCAGGGCCAAGAACTGCATTCTACTTTATTTGGGGTGACACAAGAAGCCACTTTACAGAGGAGTTCACTGCAACAGATGAGAAGATTGGGTAGGTATTTTGGTGCAGAAAATTTTGGATTGGGGGAAAAAATAACCACTTGGGAAGCAGTCTCTGTAAGGAGCAGGAAACCATTCTCCAGAATAGCTGGCAAGAAGCGTCTGTCGCAGTGAATATAATTTAATTTCTCTGTGACTGAATAGCAAAGAAAAAAAAAAGTTTCCTACCCAGAACTGCACAAGGGTTAGCCAAAAAGGAACGGGAGACCCTGGCTGGGCATCCAGCTATAAATCAAGTGCTGATCACTCTTGAGCTAGCATCATATACCTTCCCCACCTTCACCCCCCGCACTGTTACCAGCTTGGTCGTAACAACGTTTTTTTTACCTTCCAATGTCTCATCACCATCTGAAATCAACTCATCATCGGAGCATATGTTGAGGATGTTAACGAGCATTTCTGTGACTGTAAGAAATACAGACAGGAAGATTAGAGAGGCCTGGTGCACACACTGGGCAGACAGAGGTATCTGGAGGACGAGCTGGACAAGCAAACGATTTCAAGGTCATTTATACTCAGGAAGTGGAAGCCCAAAGACACTTTTAGCTGCATACTGCTGGTACCTCACAGCAGTACCCAGAGCAGACGACATACTTTACACCTTCTGCCAACGAGGTGGATGCAGTCCAAGCACATCACAGATGAAACAGACGTGGGGAACAGGGTGCCAACATTCATGCAGAACAGCCTGGGCTCGCTGAAGGTCCCACCTCCCCACCCCAACCCGCACAACAGGCCACCTGGCTCCAAGTATGTAAAATCTGGGGGGAACTCAACCTTTCGTTCCTCAAAGTCAAAAAACCTTTTGCACTTCAGACCTTAACATCATACTCCAAACATACAACACTGGGGCGGAATTTAAACTCACCGGGAGATGTAAAAACCCTTTGCTAAAAAGTTGAGGCAAAGTCTTGGTAATATTGTAAGCTGCCTCGCCTCCTTCAGAATGAAATAAGCCTTTAAACTGAAGTGAATGCTTCCTTTTTGGTGGGCCACAAGCCAACAGGAGATTTGAATTTCTCTGTTGCAAACCCAGAGCAAGAGAAATGTCTCCAAATTCTGAGGTGGGGCTACACCACCCAAGATCAGCTCCATTAGCAATGCAGAAATAGCAAGAAAGGATCGTTTTATTGGTAAAAGCTTCCTAAAACAGGTATCAACAATTATTTTCACAAGAACTTTACAGTAATATGCAGATCTCCTTGAACTTGAACTGCCTTCCAGTGCTATTTGGTATTAACGAGTTACAACACTCTCCCAACACATTTAATAGCCTGTGGGACAGGTTTCTAACACTCAGGGTACTATGACCAGTCACTGGGCAACTCGTAAAAGATATCCAAATATCTCTTACCCTTTTCACCTACAAAAGGCAAAGACCATGTGAAGACATCCATGAAGTTTGGAAGCCAGTATGGATGAGGGGAACAGTTGAACTGCCTGATGTTCATGACATTGTTTTCATATTTCAGTACAGCAGCTAGGAGAGAAAAAGGAAAGACAACACATGTCCATAGGCACTGTCAACTTCTGGGAGTTGTACCTGTGCTAATGAAACTTCATTATCAACAGGAGGTTGCACTCATGCAGAATCAAACTACCAGCTCTCCAAAATGAGAAGGCTTAAGCAATATTTTTTCAGTTTACCCATTACGTTGATTCACTAAAGCTTATCATAATAGTGAAGGTCAATTTAACAAAGCCGCTAAAATTTATGCAAATCAGAAGTGATGAACACAGAGCCAAGATCCAAAGTGAGGGGTAAAAAAACCCCACAGCTGAGGAAAGTTCCCCATCATACTCATATGGTTTTAGGGGCACAGAGAAGTTAAAAGCTTGCCTATAGTAGCAGCTTCTCTTTTATGGCAGCATTCATCAACAGAGCTCAGTTGTCATGTGGCTGGAAATGAAAGCATTATTCTAGGCTTTATAACTTGACAGCTAATTGCCACAGTAATACATTAAGTCTCCGAGTCAGAGGACCCAGCCACTTCCAGCTCCCCAGCTGCCGTCAGTTTAGCATATAAAGCTCTTTTTCATTTCATGCATAAGGATGCAACTAGAGGACAGTGCAGAGTGGGCAAGGGAAGGGAAGATGGAGAGGGATTTCCGAAGCACGTGAGGACAGTGCTGACATCCAAACAGCAAAAGAGCCCTGGCCTTGCCAGCCTTACCCTTGTTGTTATAGACATCTAGGTAATTTGGTGCAGAGAAGATTGTGATTAATGACGGAAAGCCTGTTGTCTGGCTCTTCCTGTACATTCGGTACCTGAAAAACAGGTCAAGTGTTAAACATACTGGTCTTGCTAAGGATAGCACGAATGCAGACAGAGCCTGCTCAGCTATCAGGCTGCACCGCTTACCCAGCATCCTGGGCTTCGTGAGCTCGGATTACGGATAACAAACTATTGTTCTGCAAAAATTCACAAACTGCAGGATAACTGGAAAACAAAAAGCAAGTACACATTAGTGTGTAGCACAGGAGACCAGACAACACCGACAGTCTTGGTTTCAGGAACCAGCCACTTGCAGCATCCATTCGGTTTGTGTCCAGCATCCCCAAACAAGGCCAGTATTTATTACATCATTCAAAAATTAATTGCAAAGCATTCTGTTAAACAGACCCCTGGTGCCAAATCCTCCCCGTCAGCTGGGCTACAAGTGGTCTGTCAGCACAAATGCTTCTCTCTTAGACAGGAAAAGATTATTTCCTAGAGCTCCTGGTACTGTCCAATGCCTGAAAACCACTCAAAAGGCACCCTGCCAGCTAAAAGAAGCATCTCTGCTGTCCGATACCACAATTTCATAGAGCAACATACCCAAAGAGAGCTCAACATTATAGAAGGAGAAAACAAACAAGATTTTGTACATAAGAGCCAAGTGAAGACTATTGCAGAGCCATGTACACTGTAAAGTCCCACAGAGTGATCCAAGTAGTAATTTATCTCCCTATACACCTTAGTGTAAGGGCAGACAAAAAGCTCTAGTCCATCAGAGCCCCCTAAAACACCACTTACCTGTAGAAATAGGAGCAGCCTCGAACAGTGTTGTGGGCAAAATGCTCCAGTGTTTTCTCATTGCCGTAATCCTCTGATGGATCAGACCAGAGCAGGTCACACATTGGACCAAAGGCTGGAGGCTCCTTAAACCTGTCTAACTGAAAAACGTACACAAAAATCAGGACAATGCTGATGAAAGCTGCAGCAGTGTACACACACCTATGGTGTGGACTTGCAGAGCACAGAAGCCTTGACCTGGAACTCCATGCAGGAATCAAGCAAGCCATTAACCACACTATTAATCGTAAGCTATGTGAAAGGACCATGGAGGTTACTTACTTTCCTAATGTCATCTAGACACGTGATTTCTGGAGACAGTCCTCCATGAACACACAGAAATTGCTGGTTTAAGAGGGCAGCAAGAGGAAGACAGTCAAATGTATCCATACACGCATCATACACTCGCTCCGAATACTTGATTCGACCTGGAAAGATGGGGAGCAGGGGGAGGAAGAGAGGGAAGAATTGAATTCATTTACTCATTTACACAACAAAGACTGCTCAGCTGAAAGCAGAGGGTTTGTTGGTTTTTTTAATCTTTTCTTTTTTTCTTAGAGGGGAGTCATTCATGCATCCAAACCTACATGATATAAGAAGCATTAAGCAAAGCTTTGATCAGCCAAAGTGCTGATAAATAAGTTCAAGGAACCTAACTCCTAAGGTGATATGGAAACTCTATGTCTGTGGCCCACCAAGTCGAACTTTGCATCCGTGTATTAGTGAAAATGCTGACTTAGAAAATGCTTGTTGGACATGAAGATAAAAAGGCTTCACAGTAATCTGGACATGGTCAAGAATATTAATCTCCTTTCAAGCTATTTTCTAGAACACCTGCACCAAGATTAACATAGAAAAGAGGCTAGGTGCTTGCCACTAATAGAAAACTTGGGATACTAATAAAGCCATCCTGTCACTTTCTTACATTCATACTGCACCTCTAGACTCCAAGAGTCTTACCAGCCTCAGCTGCTAGGCAGATTATACACTGGAAAATGCAGCAGCTGTTTAATTTGGCACAGCAATATTACACAATCATTTAAGATAGGAATTGCCTTTTCAGCTGGACATGAGAGCTTTGAGTCAGAATTTGACCAAGATGCCTGCAGTTAAATGAATCTTCACACAGGATCTTTCAGGACTAGAAGTGATCACAATCTCCACTGGATGCCTCATCTTAACAGAGGTGAAGAGGATGTTTCGATACATTAAACAGAGATACCATGGCCTTTCTGAAAGCAGCTTAGCTTTTACAGCAAGCCTCCAAGTACGTTCAGAAATCTCTCTCAACACTTCCCGTTAGAGCAGAGAGCAGGAGCAGAGATCACCACACATCAAGCGCGTCTTCTTGCATCTGCAGCCCCTTCGCAGGGCAGCAGTATGTTAACATAGCCAGATCTTCAAGAAAGCCCCATTACTGCTATAAAACACGTCTCTGCCTAAAGCAAAAAAAGTGCATTAATGGAAAGTTTACGTTTCCTCCAGCTTTATTTCAGAGATACTAACAGGTTTTTTCAGTTGCACGCTATGATACAGGAAGTGGAAAGGCAGTATCTCCTGTTTTCCAAAGGGGGAAAAAACCCCATCACCTCTGGCTCTCTGGTTCAAATTGAGCCCAGCTCAACAGGAGCTCATCTACCACCATCTGATGACTACAGTATCCAGCAGAGAGCTGGCTGGTGTTTTCCAACTCATTTCTGAGTAAACAGATGTCATCATCTCAGTACCTATCAGACTTACCCTGTCCAGAAGCATGCAGAGCTAAAGGGCTAAAGACTGGACTTGTGCCTTGTCTGTAACTATTCCTTGAGCTTGGGTCCTTGAGCAACTATTCCCTAATAAAGAGCTGCACGTTGCTGGTGTATACCTTTTTTATTGCTTGGAGGAATGACTGTCATCCTCTGGGGAGAGGGGTCATTCCCTGACCTTTCATCATCATTGTTTTAAAAATATGTAAATGCTGCATGAAACTATCTTTAACTCAACTAAAATGATCTTAAAGGTAATGATTCTCTCTAGTGCAAACACTGAGGAACAAATCCTTTATTTGCTTCCAATTGTAATCACTGATCCCAGCTGCACAATCTGGAGCTGAAAGTCATTTGGCAGTAATTATATGTTGCTGGGCCTGAAAGTCAGGGAGGGGGGGGTGCGTGCAACTGGCTCATCAGCAAGACAGGGAAGATGTGTTCGCATTTCTTCCATCCACGCTCATTCTTTGTAACCAGAAGGCCACATCAACATGCACTCAGTACTTTACAGGACTTATATATTTCAGGGTTTTTTTTGGTTGGGTTTTTTTTTTTTTTTTTAGCAGGAGCTGAAACAGGAGAAGAGCTATGTACGCAGAAAAAAACCAGATGACAGTTTTTACAGCTCCAGAGCTAACCAGTATCACTCATAGCAGGAACAAAAATTAAGACCCACACCTGGTCACAACACATTAATATATTTAAATCCTCCTTATACTGCTGATACTTACATTCCTGCTTAAAGGTGAAGTATTCTGTGAGGTGCCTGCACTCATGGTTCCCTCGAAGGAGGAACAATGTTTTGGGATGATTTATCTTTAAACTCCATAAATACAGCACACACTGCAAGAAAGGGAAGGAGGAGATGGCATGTAATAAAAACCTTTTATAGGGCACTAATCATCCGTAGACTTCACTAAGTGTTTCTGGGAAGACACCCAACAAGCTGAATTCAAAGTGGAACCCTGATAGAAACCCAGCTCCATAATCGGCAGTAGATCTTATCTTGGCCAACTTCACCAGTGGGGGAAAGCCACACTGAGCATTTCTCTATATTAGGCCTGAGTTGGAGAAGTGACAAATGAGATCGCATTCAACTGAAACCAGCTCTGGGCTGGGTGGGGGCAGCTTTTCCTTCCAGCAGAAACCAAAGCAAAAAGCACCCATTTTCAGAGCAGCAAAGCAAAACCAGCTGCGCAGCGAGATGTGCACTCCAGATGTCCCACTACAATCGAAACCAGAGACCATCAAGTATAGCAGCTAGCCATCTTGCTAGACATTTTATCAAGTGCATTAAACATCAGAAAAAATTAAACTTCATCTTCCCCACTGACTTCCCCCCCCGCCCTGTTTTTCTGCTTACGCTACAGTCACGTGAAGTTCAAGTTCAAAACAGGAAAAGCCTAGCCAAAAAACAAGCTTAGTAAAGCCTTCTGGCTTTGAAGAGGGCTCTCCACATCCCCTATCTGAGCAGCAACACCTGTAAAAAGATCATCTTTGATGAGGTGCAGACCAAAGTCAAACTGAAACACAATCATTTTTACCAGAGACCCAGAAATACTTCATGGTGGCTTTCCAAAAAGCCTACATGAAGAAGGGAAGGGCTGGAAAGCAAGTGTGCTTACCCTTCTGTGCTATACATTGTCAAGCTGACAGCTAAATCAGCTGGTATCTAGCATGGGGAAATGTTATCACATTTCCCTTGTTGATTTTGAGTGCTGGAAGGACAACCCATAATGACAGCAAGCTTGAAGATCTGGATTAAAGTCTCTAATAAGAGCTTACCCTTTAGGCTGACATGTTACAGAAACGGCACACACTTTGAGAACGTGAACCATGAAGTCTGTCAACAGTTTTACACTTAAAAACATTGCTGATCTGGTGCACAGATCTCCAGGAACCAGCTGCTGTGTCAGGGAAACAACCTCCAGAACCAAAATAAACCAGTTTCAAGTTAGTTTCCAGTACAGACACCTTAGATATCAAGGTATTTAAGCACTGAACCTGCTTACCAAGGTAAGCTCTACATTAGTCATTCCAGCTACATGCAGGGATCCCTAAAACCCTACGGAGCTGTAAAGCACCCATTTCCGTCTAACTCTGAATTCAACCCCACAGAAAAAAGACTGGATAGCAAATTCTGAATTTTAAAATTGAACAGAAACAAAACCAGTGGCAGGTAATTTAAGCTGTCATTAAGGCTAGCAAAAATAATGTTTTATTGCATCTGTTAACAGGAGGAACATTCCCAACAAAACACTTTATAATTATTCTGTGATTTAAAGCTCTAGCCTCCTCTGTTTGCAACCTAAATATCACTTTTCTGGGCTAGCATGAGAACTGAAAAGTGAAAGTCACTATAAATGAACCAAGTGACTTGCTAAGGACTGGAGAAAGCAACCAGCCCTGGCATCACTAGTTCAAAGCAAAGCAAGAAAGTAGAGACACAGCATCAATAAAGAGGAGGATTTGGGATGTATAGAAGGTCAGCAACTTGCATAAGAGAGATTTAAAAAAAACACATTTGAAGTGTTTTAAAGTGAAATGGAAGTGAACAGAGCCACTCGGCACCACAATTCTTCCCGGACATGCAGCAAGCAAACCACAGACGTCAAGAGCAAATGTCTCTGGTATTGCTGCAGTTCCCTGTGGTTTGCAGCTATTTCACAAGGACATGGGGGCTGCCAGGTACTAGTGGGGTAATGATGAGTAAAGGACATTGGCCAGTCCTTGCGAGCTCCGGAGGGGCTGGAACGAGGAACAAGGGAGGTTTCTACACTCGCATGCCTCAGATGCTTCCTGGTGTTTTGTATGGATCCCTTTCCCAGACTTCCAAGGCGCTGTGCCCAGGAATTGATTACTGCATGTTTACAATAGCCTAGTAGCAACTCGAGACAATTATGGCTTACTTGGCTTAAATAATCTACTTCTCTCCTTATTCTGCCTATCAGTGTGGAACCCAAAGCCAAGCATTTGGGCCCATGCCCCCATTTGATTCCCCCCCTTTCACTTGCAAGGGGAAAGCTCAGCAGGTCACGGTGGGGGAACTGCAAGAAGAATTGCTACCTGCAGCCCCACACAAATGCAAGAGGGGCTACTGCCAAACCTGCCCGCAACAAGCCACACCGTAATCTCTCGTACCATTGACAAAACCCAGCATTTACAAGAAAGTTATAAACATAAAGCCTGCCAGCTCTTCCCGGAGTAGGCACAGAAGAAACAGCACGGCAAAACTCCTGCATCCCGGTCCCACGTTTGGCCCACAAATCTACCTTTGCTTGTGCCTTATAACATTGACTGGATCTCTTTAATATTATTCTGAGTAAAACAGTGCATTCAATCCTGGCTAGATTACTGTACATACAATTCTGTAATTAGACAGCAATCATGTGTCCCATTGTAACTGGATTTGAAAAACTAGCCTGGCAAAGGTGTATGCCATTATCATGCCATTTTTACTGATAAATCTCCTCTTTCCATATATTCTATTTTTCGTCATAATAATTGTTTCATTTTATAATTTAATAAAACAATTCTACTCATTGTATTCTGGCAGTTCTGGCTTCATGGACAAGGATGGTCCCTCATTGACTAACACAGCACAGACCTCTCTTGCGTAAGGGCTAGGAGATGTAACTAAAAGCTTAAAGCACTTTGAAGGAAGCATCTTTCCCACTTGCAGACTGACGAGAGAATCCTTCATCAGGATGCTGTCTCATCAGCGTCTCCAAATGGAGGTGTTCAGCCCGATTTCCATGCTGCCTGTCAGCCCCTTCACTACAACGTTTGAGTCCGTGGCCAGTTAGTCTCGCTGTCGCAGCAGGCTTTGTGGCACGGACTGAAAGCAAACACTTTGCAGAGTCCTCTTCCACTAGACATCAGCCGCTGCAGCTTTCACACGGTTGCTTCCCTCCCCTCTCCCCCCACAACTCTTTTCTTTTAAAAAAACACAACCAAACCACACTTCATGGCCTCGTTATACTTACTGGGAATGAACGTTTTTAAATGAGAATTTCCCTAAGCCAGAGGCCCAGAAATAATTTGTTGAAGACATCCAGCTGAGCTGATGAACAGAGGCTTTTGGGGTTTTTAAAGGTTTTGCCTGAGCCACAAACTGCTCCTTTTACCTTGACAACCAAATACTCACAGCAATGGGGAAAGCTTGCAAGGGTTATTTGGGCTGCTAATAAGCAACACGGTTTGCCTTAACACCTCCTTGGCCCCCAGTTTTGCATCTTGTTTCCTGATTGCCTGCATCAGGATGCAATTATACAATTACCTCCTATTTCATTTAGTTAAAAGGTCATGATTATCAGCTGCTCTGGGCAGGCACTGGATTCATATCCCCACCCAGCACATGGATGCACAAGTTTGTGTGGTGACTCATGAAAGCCTGATGATGCTGGCTCTCCACCTTCCCAGTGGTGAAAGCCCAGGGAAACCTGGATGCCTTTCCATCACCTGAGCCTCTGGGATAAAGTGATCAAAACTCCGACCCCAAAACATTCACAGCCATCTCTACACTTTAGAAAACAGTTGCTACAGCTTTGCATTTTATAGAAGTCTTTAAAAAAAATATAATGCAAGGACACCCATTCGGCATTGTTAACTCTTTACTTGTGGTGATCCTCCAAGCCAGCAGCAAATCTCCTGTTGTTTCACCATAGAAATCAGTTTCTGCACACCCAGGTGGGACTCTCTTAAAACACATTGGCTGCACTTTGCCGTAGGTGGAAATAAGAGGCACACATCAATAGGAACAAGGGAATCAAGTCTTCTAGATTCTGCTTTATCAGTGACATTTGGATCAGCCCCCGCATGTACTAATCAAAGCCCACCCTGATTCGTGAAAGATCAATGCTAGCTCTGTGGGGTAATGGAGCACTTGGTGGATTTCCCTCTGCAGACACAGGGTGAAAGGGGAAGAAGGAGGAGGGTCAAGAGCAGCATGAAGTAAGAACTTTGTGCTCAGACCTTACAAAGACCAATTGCTCCAAGGCTTTCCAGTCTGAAAACGCCAGGCTGCCTTGCACAGGCCCTGGGTTGGAGTGGCAGGCCACAACAGTGACCTGATGAGGTTTACCTATAATTTTCAAACCTTCTTCCTCAAAAAAAGTAAAACGCCTCTTCCCACCACCTCTGTTCTCCAGGGTGGACTCATCATCCATCCCCCTGGAATTCTTCCATACTATCACAGCGTGGAGAGACAAGGGCACCGATCCCCAACTCCAGCACTCACTTCTGCAGATCTGGGAGTAAAACCCCCATGTCAGATCAATCACAGGGTAAGAGCTAAGAGTGGGAGAAGCACTCCACCACCCAGGATCTGTAAAATTTGTGCATAGACACAGGGTACAACAACTCTCATTTGAAGGTTTCTTGGTTAACACCAAAAAAAATCCACACCTTATCTCAGAAAGAGTTGCTGTGCTATAATATAATCTCTTTTCCAGGTAAATACACTTAAACTGCAAACCTAATTTGCACAAGCCAAGCCATTTAAACAAGCGGTCGGATGCTTGTTGTTCCCCTTCCTCCCCAGGGGTTATGGGGCTCCTCCTGCCAGCACCACCAGAAATCCCAACGGCCACAACCCCACCTTTCGAGCATCCGTCCCCGCTACCCCAGAAACTGCTCATCGTCACACCTTGGCTCACCATCAGTATTTAGGAACACACAAAGCGCAAGGCTGGAAGTAAGCCAGAACGCTACTAAAGCACAAGCTGTCGGCAGTACCCTCCTAAATCCTCTGCAGAATCCTTCCAAGAACCGCTCGCATTAACTGCTTTCATTGCTGTCCGTGAGAATTCCTCCCCAAAATTTAACTGAGAAAGATTCCTCTGCAGACCCAACAGCTCAGCTATTCCTGCACTATGATATGCACCCTCCCTCTTTGAAGAGAAACCACTTACTCTGTTATTCCAGGCCAGTTTTGCCACCTTCCATGCCCCCATTTTCCCAAACACTCCCCGTTATGTTGCCTCCAACTGGAATAAGCACTCCTTTTCCACTCAGCTCTGCCTGTGAAACCAGAAGGCTGCAATCCCTTGGGGTTTGTGGCATTTGCTAATAGCTCTCCCATCCTGCCTGCCCTGTCTCTCACAGGTCTTCAGTGAGTTAGCAGCAGCCACAGGGACCCATTGATTACTTTGCCCTTTAAGACCAACAACTCGCAGTGTTACCCAATACTTGGTTGGTGGCATCCCACAGAGCTGCAAAATCCTAACATGATGCCAGATGTTTGGCTGATGTCTGTAAGGTGACAGTGTTACTGTGACAAGGCAGATTGTCACACGGGCACAGCATGGCTAGATACACAATTAAATGCCTCAGCACTAAGCTCGTGGGTCACAGGGAGATGTACAACAGCCTAGGTGATTTATTGCTCCTTTCTCCTGACCCCGTCTCTGGCATTGCAAGGTTGATGCTTTCAGGGGGACGGTAGGGAAGCAGTGACTCAGTAGTGTAGTGCTTTCTTTTCCCTGCTAAGCTGAATCCTGAGAGTTTTTAAACATTTGCTTCCCACTGCCTGGTAGGATCCTGTTGCCTGCAACATACAATCAACTCTCCCTCTTGTTCCCCTGACTGACAGCTACAAGTGATATTAAAACTTGAGTTCAGAAGCCAGAATTTAGTCATTAACCCCACTGCTGCTGTTTAACTCTGTCACTGGGTGAGGATCCAATTCAAAATCATGACATTTGGCCATCACTTTTCTGCCAAAAATCATACTGTAAGTTACCTACAACATGTTCTTCCTTGCATGCAAAACTAGACTAGAGCATAAAATCCAGCATAAGAGAGGTCTGTATTTGCTAGTTCAGTTCAACACTTTCGGTTTGTTTAGTACGAGCACCCCCAAGCTCAACTTTATTTGTCACCTCTATACTGAAGTAGCCTCTGTCCACGTAGTCTCCCAGGAAGAGGTAGCGGGTGTTATTAGGTGATCCTCCAACTTCAAACAACTTCATCAGGTCAAAAAACTGCCCATGAATGTCACCACACACTAGGGGAGGAAGAACAGCACAAAAGAGGGACAGAATTACATGCCAAGAAAAGAAAGGTCATGACAGCAACAAGGAGCATAGCATGGCTGTGCTCTGACCCAAGCCACCCCTGCTTTACATCCAGCTTCTGCAAAGATGTACTCGATCTACACCAGCAAAATCCTCTATTCTGAGAGTTCAAGCAATTTAAAAAACCTTGTTGATGGAAGGAACACAGAAAAAACCTGCTACTTTGAGCAGCCTGTGCTTCCTAGATGGCCCTTATTTAGGACTCCAGTCGCAGAAAGCTCTCTGACCTGTGATCGGAGCCTCCACTTCAATCATTGTCTTCTCATGCCTAAGGATGGCAGCCCCATCGTTGATGATCTTCAGCGCCGCATCCTCTTCCAGGCGCCCTTCCTTTACCAAGTGGCTCTTCAAGACGTCAAGCCTAGGCTTCCCATCCTCAAACACCTCCTTCAGAGTGAGCCGCTGCGTGGGAGGAAACGGGACAGCTGGAAATGGAAGTGAAGAAGTTAGCAACATGTCTCTTTTCGGGGGGAAAAAGAATTACAGTCTTTTCAGCAGAAGGCTTTCATTCCAAGCCTCAAGACGAGCATACACTCAGAAACATACTTTCACTGAAATTATGCTCTCAAATACCAAAAGAAGAAAAGCTATGCTGCCAGAGCAACTGAATACACCCCTCAGCATGTTTAAAAAGCCACCGTATGCAGACTAAATGCCATATGCATCCACAGAAAACGCGGGCACCAAAGCTGTCTCCTAATTCGGTGTGGATAGTTGTCATCGTAATGTTGCACTAAAACAGGACTGCATGCAAATATCAGCAAAAGCAGGAGAAAAACACACTGGTTCCCAGGAACTAGCAATTAAGGTAGGAGGACCAATATGTAAAACTCTCGCTTCTCAGGAAACCACACATACCCACAAAGCAGAAGCTGCCTTTACCGGGCAACAGCCTTGCACCTCTCAGTACGGGTCACTTCAAAAAGCTTAACCCCAAACTTAGTAATTGGTAAATCTTGATGGAATCCAACATTTAAGGCAAATTAAGGCCTCATCTATTTGCAACACATTCCCTGCTTTTTAACTCTAGATAGAGAAACACCCCATCAAAAGCCATTATTATTATTTTCGTGCTAGGCAATTGTATTATTTGTGAGAAGATGACCTCTAGCAGAAAAGAAGCATATGAAACAAAAACAATAGTTACAAGTGAGAACCATCTGAGTTCCTCATCTACGTTCTCCTGGGCCCGGCTAATTTAAAAAAGAAAAAGATGGAGAAGACATGACCCCTGCATAATATTTAAAGGCTATATAGTGTCTTGATTTAAAATAAATTCCAGGAAGAAGGCTTGGATGTTTGGGAAAAAGAGAAAAACTGGAAGTAAAATCCTGTCAAACAGCCCCAAATGTGTGGCCCAGCTGCTGGCAGCTCCCGCACACCACAGAGCAATTTGCATCTTATCGCAGCGATGCAGCGCAGAGATCGTCTCAGGTCCCGGAGTCCATTTCCTTCTCAAAAGATCTCGAATAACCAGCACCTCCTCAGCCCTCTGGGTTCAGCCCTTTCAACACCGCCAGGTCACACCAGGACCAAAACAATTACGACCAAGCCCTGCTGATGGAGTGATCCTGCAATATGGATGAGGAGGAGATGCTGGGATGGGTTTTGCTTTGGGGTGCTCCCTGGGGTGCTACACGCACAGCGGCACCCACAGCCCCAAGAAAAGCCTCTTACCCCAGTGTGGGTACCGCAGGGAGCTGCCGCTCACCCTCCTGTCCTAAGGGACAGAGCACACCTCTGTGAAAGGCCTTGGAGGCACCGCTGTCCATAAGACTGCAGGCAGCCGGACAGACCGCCTGATCTTTGCTGGGCATCCCCCAGACTACCCCAAAATCTGGAATGCAAACGGGCCTTTTACAGCCATTTTAATGATTCCGGTGCCAGCCTGCTTCTGAGTAAGCAGTACCTCCAACACACCCCGCGTGTAACGGAACCCACTCACTAGATAATGTACCATCGCTTCCACAGCTCCCGCTTCTGATGTGATCATGTCATGTGGTGAAAGACAGATTTGCACTTAACTGTAATCCAGCTAGAGAAGAAAAATATCTGATATGCAAATGAAGTTGATGTCCTTACCCATCACCCAGTAAAGACATCCCATATGCCAAAATATGTTCAATTTAACAGGCAAAGTGATAGCGCTGGTCAAATAATACAGTGACTAACAGTAATGCAACCGATCTCTTTTAAATGCAAATAGAGCAGGTATTTAGCTTGGAAACCCAGGGGGCAGAGAGAAAAAGCAGAGAGGCAGCACAAGAGATTCTTTGCAGCTGAACATCAATTTTCAAATAATGTGAAATGTAGGACAGAGGAGAACAAGAGCGGATATAATGAAAGGGGAGCCAGCGTCTGCAATAAGGTGGCCCTCTTTCATCAGTCTCTTTGGAAGTTTTGCTCTGCTGGGTGCTCGCTAAGTGCCCTGCGTGCCTTGAACGGTCCAGGGCACACACAGCGCTTTCCCCACAGAGCTGCCAATTAAAGAGGTTTAAGCAAGACCCCTGCTTATACCAACACAGGCTGGACAACATTTTTTTACTGCATATATAGCTCATCTCTACAGCCAAAGGGAAATAAAAAATAAAAAAAAAAAAAAAAGACCCCCTCTGGTTACCGATGAAAAACTCGACATTTTGCAGAATTTCGCATATATTTCCTCCCCCCGCCCTGCGCTCTCTGGATCTGTGTAAGGATGGCAGCGCTTGCACTGCAGAAGGAGGCAGAGGGAAGCTGCAGGTCTGACACAAATGGGCTCAGCTGGAACAAGGGAGGCCAAAAGGAGCTGGGTGGAAACGTGGGCATGGGACTCGGAGCGAGGGGCAAGGGAGGCTTTGGGACTCCTAGCCATTAAGTGACTGGAAAACGACTTGTAAGTACTTCTACAAACTGGGCAGTTGTCCTAGCACCTGCCATCTGACTCCAAAGGAAGCGAGAGTGCTTGAAGGTCAAACGATTTATAAGGAAGAGAACAGAGAAATGTGAACCCTTCAGCAACATACTCCCTGTTGTCCCAGGCCTTCAAACACAGCCACCAACTCTGGAGCCACCCTAACAAAGTAAAAAGCCCACCAAAGTTGAGATGAAGAGCTTAACGGAGATGACATGCGACCATAAGAGCAGTACTGCCCATCACACAATTCAGAAGAGATCCATGAAAAGCTCCTGGCATGGTCTGCTTTGCCTTTTCTTGGTAGCCCTAGTGAGCGGAGTTATGCAAGATAAAATATGAGGCTACGCCGATGTGAGCAGCCAAGAACTTTTATGTAAGTTCCCTCGCTGGCTTTGCACGGCTTCACTCCCACAAGAAGCTGGGCACGATAAGGAACCGGCTTCTCCTCTGCTGTGCCTGTCTGCCAGCCAAGCTGCAGCCAGCACGGAATGCAGGAAGAAAAACCTGTTTCAGAGATGCCAGAGACACCAGCACCGACCTGGGGATGCACACACACAGCAAAGACATCACGCTATGCAAGGGATTACTCCACATTGCCTGTTTTCTACTTGCTATGCTTCCTGCTAACCCACTCCCAAAAAAGACTTCTCAATTCCCCAAGCCGGTTGTGCAGCGCTGGAGCAGACACTTGTGCCGTGGTGCACCCAGAGCTGTTGAGCACTTCAAAAGCTTCGTGGGGGCTGCATGAAAAAATCCTGCACACACCAGAGAGTCACGAGAAGCATGCACTGGAGGCCAAGCGCTGGGAAAACCAAAACCCAGTGATGCCCATTTCCCCCATGCAGCAAGGGATGAGGACGAATACTTAAGTAATTAGTGCTGTCAAAGCAAGTAATCCTGTTAGCCAGCATAACCACTTGCACCGAGTTGACTAAAGCCCTTGCACAGGTTATCTGATGCACAAATATCCACTTTTTTAAAGATCTGAATTTTATCCTTAATAATGCTCAATTCTGTTGGAGTGACCAGCACAGCAGGAGGGTGCAGAGGAAGGGGGCTCCTCCTGCAGCCAGCCTGGGCTCACCGACAGTGGGAGCAGCTCTGGCACGGCCGTCAGAGCAAAAGCTGACCTGAAATCTTGCACCCCCAGGGCACTGAGAAGCGTGGAAGAGTCTTGCCCACTTCCTGCTTCTATCTGCAAAATGGGGAAATAACTCCTTATCTCACAAAAAAATGCCGTGGCTACTCCCAGAGTGCCCAAGCAGTGAAAAGATACAGCGTGCTAAGCTCACCCTCAGAGCCAGCTCCTTCCATGCACTGCCCGCAGACTTTAACGAAAACAACGGATAAAACATTCACAACATTGGAGCAGCAATCACTGTGATCTTCGTGCCATCTTCCCTTTGTACACAAAACCACGTGTTGCACCCAGTCTAGTTTAAATAGTGAAATCTTTAGGTCTGGGACTCATAAATTTGCAAGGGCATCAAAACACACTCTGTAGATCACTCCTGAGAAGACTACAACTCCCACTCTACCAACAGGACATAGGCTGCTTGCCAAAACACAAACAAAAGGACACAAATGCAAGTGAACTTTTGAGGTGTAAAATGGATTAAAAGGTCAGCTGTGCTCAAGGGGCTTCAGTAAAATGAAGAGGATAAGGATATCTTTGCTAGAGTATGGTGCAAGACTCCATTTGCTGCAAAATTAACACAGATTTTATTTGCCAGACCAGTAGCAAGTGGGTATTCCCAGCACTCCAAGAGGACATGGATAGTTAAGGATGGGAGAACTCGACAAAAAGCTGCTTCTCAACCACCAACTCTACAAAACTAGAGCATCACAGCCCATTCATTTGCCCCTCAGTGCAAAAAGACTGTATTCCTCCAGGAGAAAAGCATGTGTTGCATTTCTACATCTGTACTTAAGCTATGCCCCTATTAAGCTTCATCACAGCTCTTCCAGCACAGACTGGGTTGGACCACGTAATCCATCATGCTTCTTTGTAAGAGAGTGGTTGAAACAATGCTGAGATCCTCTCCTTCCAGAACTGGAGGCAGTAGCAGCAGACAGAGCAGGGCTGACTGATCCACACCTCCAGAAAGAGCCAGTACCATGGAAGAGAAAACAAAGTGATCCTCAAATTATCGTTTATATATCTGAAAGTCCCTTGGATTGGTACAAAGCAACAAAGTGAGATTCATTACTGAAAAAGGAGCAAGTACTATTTGCCTGAAGTGGCAGCTACAGCAAAACTCAGTTTGTTCCCTGAGTGTTTGGGTCTCTAAGGAAAAGAGGTGTCCTCCCACACTGGGACATGCGGGACTTCAAAAAATCACCCAGGATTAAATATGCTCGATAACAAACTTGAGAGAGATTTCTCTGCAACTCCTGACACCCATCTGGGAGTGAATCTGAAGGGCAGTGAATGCAATAGCCCCCTTCCCTGCTTGCTCCTCATCAAATGAATGATGTTACAGATAGATAGTTGAACAGATGGTTACAGATGCACTTTGGGGAGGAAAAAGTACATTTTGGGCAATTTGAAGCAGCCAGTACAGCTCAGACAAAACTAAGCACAAGTAAAAGCTGTCTTTTTCTTATGCTGAGACACACGACGTAAGGTACTAACAGCTTCCAATTACTGCACCCTCTCCACCTGTGCTGGAAGGCATCTGAAATATTTGACTGACATTCGGCTAAGGGTTTGACGACTGGGGATGACAGATGTCCATCTGCCACAACGGAGATCTGGCCGCCACCGAAGCTGGACCCGGCTGTCAAAGGTAGAAACATTCACAGGGAAAAGTCTGTATGGGAGCCATCTGTACCCCCTTTGAAAGGCAAAGAGAAAGCTGCCTCCTGTGTTGAGCTGTGCATAGCAAGAGCAGCGGGTCAGGGTTTTTTTTTCCCAATTTCCAAATAGCCCAATGTTATTTTTATCAGACATTTCTATTCCCATTCACACCTAACCTACATTCGTCTATTCAAAGTTGAGTCCAGGGCTCAAACAGAGCCAGGCAACGATCTGGAGAAGTTCAGCAACGAAAGGCAACAGCAATGCCATTTTGTGCTTGCAGAAAGCCTAAGTTTCAGGATCGTGCAGAGCTTTGACAGTCATTAACGGGGAACTAAACCTTGAAGGCAAGTGATGCATGCCATCGTTACCTACTGCAACGCTCTAGCCAACCTGCTTCAGTGCTTCCCTATTAGGGAGTCCAGACCAAAAACAAGGATGGGTTGAAGCTCAACAGCTAGAGTAAGCTTGTCAAATTCAAACTTGCTATTAGTCCTAATATTTATTAGCAGCTACCCACTTTTCCATGGAATAATCTTTATTTTCTTGAAATTATGAACAATACAAATTTCTAGTCATAAAATGCTGAGATGTCTTTGCTTTAAGAATCTCTATGGTGGTTTGCATGACATTTTCTCTCCCCTGGGGTGCCTCAGGGCAAGTTTACATGAGAGTCTGCAAAAACAGATGTATGCTTGATACCAATTTTTCAAAGCCTGGACCAAGCCCTGACAAATAATCTGTGTCATTTTTCAGTCTGAAGCAGTGCTGGCACAGGCATCCTGACCCTGCTATGTCAGAGAAGTACTGCTTTCTCCAGCTACAGAAGCTATGTGGAAACAAAGCAATCATGAAGTAGAGCAATATATAGCCTTGTACCACCTGAGAAAATAAGTAACTTCTCCCCTTGCCACTGGATTGTGCTAACATAAATAACATTAATATCTCAGAAGAGTCACGAAGTAAAGCAAACACCTTCCTTGCATAAATGCAGCAAGAGCCAGAAATTATTACTATTGCCATTTCTGTCTGCCCTCCTCCAAACTTTTGCATGTTCTTTCTAATCTTCCGAGGGCAGCAATTTTCCCTTCTTGCTATGAGTAAGAAACCCCAGATCTCAGAAACTCCAAAGACTCACAAATGGAGAAAAAGAAAAAAAAGGAAAAAAAAAAAAGTTTTGTTTCTCACCCCTGGAAGAGCTGTAGGAGGACCCAGCCCTGCACACAGCTCCTGCGCTGAGCATCAACCAAAACCATCGCACACCCCATCCCCGTTAAGAGAGGATCTGGCACACAAGACTTTGGTATCTTTCTCATCCATTTTGCCAGTCTAAATCCCTACTGAATGGCAGCTCCTTCAAATATAGAGGAGCATTAAATGCAGTTCCAGCTTTATACGAAACTAGTCAGAGTTGTGCTGCTAGAGCTGAAGCTGGCCTCCCAGTGTGCAACTGGTTCAGAGAGCTTGCTCTGATCCTTACCTTGAGCCAGATTCCTTTTTGTAGGACAACCAGAATATGTCCTCACAATAACCCCAAAAATATCTATATTGTGTGTCGAATTCTATCAAGCTGAATGATTTCTTTGAAGGGGGAGAGACACAGTCATCACAATACTAGAGTGAAGCAAAATGGAGAAAGACTAATCAACTGAACCGTTCCCATCAGCAAATCTGTCTTTACCTTACCAACTACCTTTCAGTCATTCAAGGAGTAACACCCAAATTTTGAGGCCATGTTGACTTTCAGTTACTAGAATCTGGCACACGCAGTCTGTGCAGAAGCCAGGTGCATTTAATTCCAAAAAAAGCAAGTGACAGTCCTGTGCCTCAAAACGCAAATACAAACATAATGTGTGCCAAACGAGCATAACCCAGGCCACGCTTAAAGCTCCCATAGACCGGCAGAAATACTAAGTGCAAAGCCAAAAGGCTAGAAAACCATAAAAGCCCCCTAAATCAAAAGTCCATCTGTGCATTGCGGAAGCCATACAGCTTCTGAAACTTTATAGCTACCTGAACTGTGCTCATGGACTCCTAAAAACTTTAATCGGGATAGAAGGTAATCATCCTTAAACTGTTCTGATGGCAAAACATCTAGCACGGACAGTAAACAGTGTTATCAGACTAGAAAAAAAAAAAAAGGTGTCTTTGCCAAAGTAAACGGCGGCTACTCAAAGAGGGTTCACCAACAGAGGTGTGTGCCAAGGTTTACCATGGTAGGCAAGCCCAGAAGCAGCTACGATGGCCCCTTGCCGGGCTGCTGACCCGCGAGGTGGAGCTGGCACTCTGCTCCTTCTCCACGCTCCTCAAGGAGCCGGGTGAGATTAAAACCAGGAGTATTTAATTAGAACAGAGGCGACTTAAAACTGTCACTGCACATCAGCTGCCCAGCTCTCAGCCAGGAGAGCTGTCCGCAAAGCTTTCCCTGCGTCAATCGGCTATTCATGCTGGGGTTCCCACCCCGCCACCGAAAACGAAGCCGAACCTCGGCCATAGCCGAGACCCAGATCCATGCTGTGCCAAAGCACTCTGCGGCTCAGAGGCTCTCTCAAAAATGTATTGGGTGCGCATTGAATTTCCTCAGCCTCCTCAGGAGTGATGCAGACATTAAAATCATACTTGCTTGCAAGGTCCGTCAAGTTTCCAGCGCCCACATTGCTATGCGTAGGTCCCTCTCCTAATGACCAGCACTGATGCGGATTTACCTGGGATTGTCATTGAGACAATCTGTCCAGAGCGAAGTCCTCTGCTGGGGACATGGGCTCCTTACATCACTGAGTGCCAGCTCGCTAGCTACTGTCAAGGAGAGCACATAAGCCCTCAATACCAGCCTGGAAAAAAATCTCTTTTTTTGACCCTCAAGCGCTATAGACTTTCCAGCAGTTAAAAATACACTTATTCCTACAAAACGATCACTCAACAGCACACTGACCCACAGCAAACCTGGTGTCTTCCTCTCAACGTGTCCATCGGTGGGACGGTCTCTCAGCCCACTCAAGGGGGTCACCGCTAAGCTTGAGTGAAAAAGAAAAAAGAAGGAAAAGGCCGAGGTCTACAGCAAACAGCTGCAGCTACTTAAAAAAAAGTGAGCTCACCAAAGGAGACGGGAGGGGATTCCTAGATGTCAGCAGGCAGGGAAATTCACCACCTGTTTCACAAGGTTAGCAAGCTGCCAGCACATCCACTAATAGATCATTAATACAAGAACAGCGGGGTCTTTGTGTCAAAGGCAAATCCCCCACCTGCTGGTGAATGTAAATCTGACCCCACCACCAGCAGCGGCAGGGGAGGGGGTGCTGGCTCCCATTTTAAAGCTACTTTAAGCAGACACAATTTTGCACATTGCAAACTTTCAAGATCTCGCTCAGGACAACACTGTAGGCAGGCTGTTCCACATGGGAAACCTTAACAAAATAACACCCAGAAACACTCAGGCTGGAGCCCAAGCACCGCAGTGGAAGCATGCAGAGCTCAGCCTGCAGGCCCTTGGAGAAGTGACTGTTTCATTGCATCCGGCAAAAGGTGGTCACATCACCAATAAACAAGAATTTGAGCACTTGCAATCCTCACTGCAGCAAAAAAAGACCAACTCATACACAATAGGGGCCTCAGTTTCTCTTCTCTTCCCACCTCACGCCTTAATGCTTCAACCTGAGCTGCATTCGCACTGGATCAAAATAGCATTGGTTAAAACATTTCTTGCAATGCGCTTCTCCAGTGTTTGACATTTATACCCACATATCACCTTATAACCACACAGACGTGCAGACGGTCTGAAGAGAGCTGCAAACTAATTAAAATCTTGCCGGTGGCCATACTGGAGATCAGCCAGAGCAGCTTTCTTGCAAACCAAAGAGTAAGTAGCCCAATAAATGGGCTAAGTAAGTTCTAGCAATGCTTTCAGAGCAGCTTCACAGACATTCATGTGCCAGGGATGGAGCTCAGTGACAGGAGCCCCCAGTTACTGCTGAACCAGCAAAACCAGCCCTCTGCGCCTCTGTCTTCCTCTGGAAAACCTTTGTGATACATATCCGAGACATCACCTTTGGGATAATATTCTCACCGCTGTTTGAGAAGCCATTTTACCACGTTCGCTACACCTCAGCAACTGATAACAGGGAATATTTTCTACAGCAGGCTAGGGAACCAAAGACTTACTGGGATCACTGTTGACACCGCTCCTCCCTGTTTTCCTGAAATTTACCCCGTACTGCTTGTCCTACACAAGGCAGATCCTTGCACACTCTCACCAGATACAGCTTGGAGCAGGGAAAGTGCTTTAAACTCACGTCTTACAGCCACCACCATTGCAAAGGTATTCACTAAAGGCAGGGAAACACTCAGAAGCCAGGAGACTGATGTAGACTTTTGGAGAGAGAAACCCCACAAGCCCTCTCACGGCGGCATACCCAGGCTCCCAGCTGGAGGAGGTCGCATTACTCAACACGCTCACATCCACCTCTGCTCCTAATAGAAACACAGCGAGATCCTATTAAGGTTTCATAGCTGGAGACGCTGCAGCCAGAGACAGCAGCAAGGTTTTGCTTCGGAGGCTGCAGGTCTGAAGTCTGGGTGCAGCCTGGATAGCCCGACGCTCCTCCTCCCTGCCAGCGAAATCTTTAAAAGCTGCACTGAGATTTCTTTTTCCTACCTCTTTTGAGCACCCTCTGCATGCAGGAGCGCCCACCCTTCATCCTCCATCTCAACTCTGGTCCATGCCATCCTAACCAGAGATGCCCTGGGTGCAGAGCTGCTCCCCATCCCTCCCTCTGCCCCTACACCAAGCTCCCTGCCCTGAAGCGTCTTCCCAGTACACTTGACCCGACTCTTAAGTGTCATCAGCGTATGCCTCTTCAGCACCATGAGCCTGGCAGACCAGCCTCCAAGAACGATTCAGAGCCAAGTCTTGCATTATAGGATAATGCTGATGCCTTTACATAGTCTGTTTCCTTGCTCCCGCTGCTTAATGATGTCTAATTCCATTACCATCCAAGACATTAATGCACTGTACATCTAGTAAATACACCGGCCATCCCAACACAATCTGCAGAGGAGTGCAAGGGATTGAACAGGGAACACCTGGAAAACCAGCCAAGCCGGGAAGGATCCCAGACAAATATAGGTCTCCAAGGAGTATCTTTAGATTAGCAGGCGGCTCTGCCCGCACCGAGACCCCAGGATTTACCTAAATAGCTCCCTTCATCACAAGCAGCCCAGCGTTCATTGCTATTTTAAGCCAGCACCCTGCCCTACTTCCTAAGGAACAGCCTGCCTTCTCCTGCCCATGCAACCAAATGAGCACCAAAAACATTACAGCTAGAGGAGACAAATTCTTCTCAACTCTGCCTTCTTTTATTAAATGAAAAATACTATTTCAGCACAGTACCTAGCTAATCGGGGCTCATTTATTCTAATTGCTACAGAATGGGCCCTCCAAGCAGCCAGCACAGCCTTGAACCGGGAGAAATGGGATTAACCTTTCACAGGCTGATAGCCAGATAGCAGGGAATCAGAAAAAACATATTAAACATGGGGGGCTCCAGAGGGACACGACCTTCCCTCCTCTCCATCCCACCTCCAGCGCCAATCTGAAGCATCTGGTGTTATTCTCAGAGGAAATAAATAAAAAGACAGCCCAATCTGCTTTCCCTGATGCCTTATCGCAGTTTTCCAAACAGGTTTTAGTACCCAAGGCTAGCGTTGGGGTTTACATTTTGCCACCAGTGGTGGCATTTCTGTTAATTAGCATGGCAGCAGAGCATCTCTGTTACAGGCTACAGAGAGACCTGGCTCTGGGAAGTTTCATACACAAGAAAAGGGTACCTCTGGCTCGCTCTGGGACAGACAAGGGCTACATGAAGCATACTAGAGCTGAACAGCTTGCATTACCCTAAGATGCTTGCAGAAGTGCCACTTAGCACTGCATTCGACTTCCGATTCATTTTTGGATGAAGTGCCACATGATCTGGCAAAATCAGCACCAATTCTGCAAGACCCAGTCTCAGCACAGCCAGAAACCTATCCCTTTTCCTAGCACATCCCATTTACAAATAACAAAGCATCTTTCCTGCAACAAAGACTCCCAAAAAAACAGGTTCCCAAGTAATTTGGAGAGATCCTATGGGGTTCATGGTTTAAGGGTTATCTACACTCAGGACCTTCTCGAGCTCTGTCCAGACAAGTTGCTATATTATGACACAACTTGCTTTTTAAAGATCCCACCACCGCATCTTGACCCTGATGGTATTTGCACTTTTCCTCTAGCACGCCCCAGGTCTGAGAGCACGCACCTTGGCCTTTACCTCCATTTTTAGCCATTTTCACAGCTCTTTTTCCCCCCTCAAGTATTCCTTATTAGCTACAAAATAGCAACACTAAACAAGACAAACCAATTAAAGCATTTCAGAAGACAAACATGAAACGAACAGCAATCACAGTGATGGTACTACATATTTTTTCTTTTCAACAACCGCAATTTCCCTTGTATTAAAGATTTTCCTGAGCCTTTCCTTGCTTTCCATGCAATTACAAAGCTACTTTGACTTTTGTATCGGCGCGCTCTGTTATAAAAATTCTCTACAGCTCCCAACCTACTGCAACTGGAGAAAGCCCAATGCTCAAGCATCCAACTGCATTTCAAGAGTAGTAGTTCATATTAAAAAGAAGATAGGAAGGAATCTACACATTTTTCATAAACTGAAAGCGTCTTCAGCCAACAAGATGAACTAGCACACCCTCTGAACCCTATCCACTTGGCAGCAGCACAGGGGGAAGCTCTCCAAAGCCTCTGAAGACGGCATCTATTGATCTGACGCCGGTTTTCAGCTCCCCAGAGGCACGGCTTCTGCTGAAGGCACCGGGAGCCTCGCTGAACAAATCCCGTGGGATTGGACTCCATGCCTCTAGCAGCATGTCTGCCATGCTACAAAGGCACGCGTTCACTGTGTGGAGAGAAGGGGAGCAGCTCGTCAGGTGTTTTCTGTTCGAGCATCACCTCACCCAAGCTGAACACGCAGGTGGTATGAGATATTGCTGGGGTAAGCGTGCTCAGATTGCCCCACCGTTCCTTCACTCCCACAAACCTTAGCTAGGTATTAAACAGATGATTTACAACACATCCGAGAGGTTCACACCACGAACCAGGCAGCTGACATGTAAGAGAGCATCACGTCAGGGGTCTTACATTCCATACATGCACTTTAAACATCTTTCAGCTGGGGAAAAAATAAACTAGATATGCAGAAAGGTGCCTGAAAAAGCCTTATGAAAGGACAGCAAAGCGCAAACTTGAAAAACCCACCTGTTTACAGGACATTTTTAGTTATGCGGTCTCAGCACTGGTCCCAGCTTTACCACCACCGCACAATTCCTCAATGTCAACCCACTGATGGCGGCTCAGTCTGCCTATCTACAGAACAGCAGAAACCTAGCAGTACTTCATAAAACATAGCACAGGCACTATTGAACAGTACGTGAATTAGGCACATCACTAACTACTGACAAACACACAAGGGCTGCCAAAAAGAAGGCACCGGATCCTAGCTGCTCCTCGTTCACCAGCTTTCTAACAGTGCAACGCTTCAATAATACACACATACAGAAAATCACTCTAAATTATTTGCTCTGGCTCAGCCAGGTGTCTAAATACCAGTACCCTGTTTTTTAAAAGAATTTTTCATGGGTGCAACTGCAAACACAGTAAGCTGGGTTGCCTTCCACCGTTCAGCCATGCTCACGTGTCTTTGGAAAGGATCCTCGCAGCACACAGCTACGCTTACCACTGCTGTTGCTTCCCAGAGGACGTTGCACCTTGCAGGCGTGATTCGCTGGAGGAAGAACGAAGCAGGATTGCTTCTGTGCAACAAAAAGCTCTGCAGGTTTGTTTTCATGGGGCTCAGGGCAGGAAGGCAACCACCATGCCCGAGTCCTGAGCTTGAGCATCCAACCTATGTGTCAGGGGCACTGCAGCAGCCCAAAGCATCGCGCCCACGTGCCTGCGTAACGTGTGTTTCACAGGCTGGGGATTCATCAGTTAATTCAAGCCTATCTTTGGCCTAATGTAGATAGCCAGACCTAGCTAATCACTCAGATTTCCAGCATAACCACCCCAAGTGCTCTTATGAGAGCACCAAGTCTGAACATCAATGATCTCAGTTAACATCAGCCATCAGTTTGCTGCTAGAACTGGGCTACTAAAAAGCAATTCTTGACATACCCTAAAATTAGAGATTTTAATAATGAACATGAAGCTAGGCGAGTACAAGTTTAAGCACAAAACTGAGGCAAATGGAAACACTGTATTTCTCCTGACTAAACGTAATTACAGTTAACACTTCTACAGGGCTCTAGAGATGTAAATATATAGGTTAAACATAGTTAAAATTCTACATCCTACTTAATTGTAGGCATTTTCAGTTGAACAAAATTAGCTTTTATCTTCAGGTTTAAATTATTAATAAGCGCGAACAATGTCACCACCTTTAAACAATAATCACAACCATGGAAGAAGCTATTCCTCCCCAGATTTCTAGAGACACTCGAATCAGCGTCCCAAGCGTACCTGGGGGAAATCAAATCCTCTCCTTGACAAGTTCCCGTGGCTCTCGGAGCATTAGTGCATGGAGCGAGCAGGCTCCAGCCAACACCACGAGCCTCCACCCCACCTGGCTACAGACTAATTACCAAAATTAGCGGGGGCCATCCGGATGCGGCAGGGTTGTCAAGCCCCCGAGCAGCGTTGGTAACATCGGCAGGATTGCTGATAGGGTTTCCTGGGATGTGGAAGCCCGAGCAGCAGGGACAGCATGTCGGTACGGACGACTCAGCTGAATCATAATGGCTGCATTGACATTACCTTCCCCGAACAAGGCCAACCTAAACACACGCAGCTGCCTGGGATTTAGCAGGAGATTTATGGTTCGCACCGGCCACTCGGGCTGCCTGCAGACCTACAAAACACCAAGCTGCATGCACGGCTCTGGGGAAGACCCCAGGTCCCCCAAATCCATAAGCCCTCCAGCCTTATTTTGAGCGGCATGCTGAAAGCAACCCACGAAAGACACCCACAGTCAGTGTGGAGCTAACCAAGCCTGAGGGGCCTCAAAGTGTGGGCTGCCACCCTAGTCCGCTCTCCTTTCATTTGAGGCCACAGTTATTAACGTTTAAACATGTGATCAGCCACATGACAGACTAAAAAAAAAAAACCAAACAAAAAAAACCCAAACAATTTGGACCCATCCAGAGGAGAAGGTAGAGATGGCAGCGTGCATCTCTCTGGTGGGCACACCCCATACCCGTATATTATAACCATTCCTGGGAAACCGCTCCTTTCATCAGCCGGCTCGGGGCAGCACTACTCCCTGCAACGATTCAAGCCATCCAGGCGAGAAGCTTTAATAACCGGGCGATTGTGTAACTTTGACAGCTGGGTGCCTCTCGGCTACAGCGGTGGGTGCTGAGCAAAAGTTTAAGCAAGCGAAGGCGCACAGTGGATGTTCCCCAATGCGTGGGTACGACAATGGCATTAGATCAATTAGGGCAGCGAAATGTACATCATACGAGCCTCCTCCTAATCCAGGAGTTTCTCAGCTAACGTATTTCTCTCCTCGTTAACTGCTTCGGTGTCTTCTGCTCTTTCAAAAATAGTACCTACTATAACGGGTCCTGAAGAGGGGGCCAGCTGGCACCCGCCTCGGGGCATCGAAAGAGCGAATAGGGCTTTGGGGGAGGCAAGGCACAGGCAAGCAGGCAGGGAGCTGCCAGAATGAGGGCAGGGTGAGCCCTCCCCCCCCCCCCCCAATCCTCAGGGGAAGATACAAAGCAGGGCCAGGCCAGCCCCCTGCTTCCACCCAAAGCAGGGTCTCAGCACCCCAGGCTGGGGGACGAGGACCTCCTGGGTGTGAAGGAACGCAACGCCTGCATCAGCTGCCCCCACCCCGGGCTGGCACCTCTCTCCTCCGAGCCCACCGCCCCTGCCCTCCTCCGGGCACTGGGCTCTCCCCAGGACGGGGATTCCCCCCCGAAGCAGGGCAGGGATGCC
>NW_010972598.1:12332573-12346457 GCF_000737465.1 Haliaeetus leucocephalus | reverse complement strand
GGCGGGAGGGCTGTGAGGAGAGGGGCGCGATGCCCCTTGCCTCCATGAGGCCAAGGGGCTCCTCACTCCTCAGCAGCCCCCTGCCATGGCCTGGTTCAGGGCCGAAAGGGGGGGGGGGAAGACATAGCAGGTAAAAATAAACCTCCACCGCACCCATCTGGCAGCACAGACTGGGAAATCGGGCACGGGGCGTGCAGCATTCACGCAGCCCAACAGCTTGCGGCATATGGGGAAGCAAAGACAAGCGTTAACACTCCCACTGCAAACAGAAAGAAGGGCTAGAGCTTATCTGAGGGCCGAGGGTGACCCCAGCCAGCGCAGCTTGCTGGGTTTAACCTTTCTGCCGAAGTGGGTAACTGAGGTTGCAGGTGTTCATCAAAGCATGAGGATTTTGCAGCAAAAAAGAGTCCACCTGAAGCCTCGATGCACAGGCCAGGAGCACTGCTGCCTGACAGGCCCCTGGAAGAACTGCACCAGTGCTGAGGAGGAGAGAGAGCAAGTCAGATGCATTCTGTGACCCTTCTTCCTTAATATAGCATTTATTTTTAAATAACACCACATTATTTCAAGATTTGTTTTCTTTAGCTGTAATGGGGTTTCTAAAAATTGTGCTTGCCACTTGGAACTGGCAGCTTGAGGGTAACGGTATATAAAAAGGCAAAAAAAGTGAAGTAGAAAAGCAAAGTAGGCTTTTTTTTTTTCCTTCTCCTAATGCAGGGTGGGGAAGCAAGGACACAAATAACACTGCTCCGAGTCAGGCTCCCTCGTGTGAGCTGGAGAGGAATACAACATCCCACAGCCTCGCTCCGAAACCTCAGCCTCCCTCCAGCCAAACGTCAACGCTTGGAAATACATTTAAAAAAAAAAAAGAAAAAAAAAGAAAAAGGGCTTTTTGACTCTTAAAGGCAACTCCTGGAACGCTGTGCCACGCGGGCAGGCTTGGGGGGGGGGGGATTGTCAGTGCCATCTTCTGTTGGGCCTGCTGCACTGCACAGCCCTGGAAATTGAGGCTGGAAAAGCAGGATTGCATCACCCAGCCTTTCCAGCCCGGCTCAAAGCCTTCCCCTTGGAAAAATCCTGAACCAGCGGAGCTCCCGCCCCTTCACACCCCAACTGGCTCTGGCCACAGGGAGGTGTCTGCCGCTAGAGCACGCTTGCAACCCTCCGTCATTACAGAATATATTTTATTTATGGAATTTTACAAATAACTTTACAATTCACGTGACATAAGTTATGTTCTTTGTTTCAACGCTTATCTCTTACAACACCTGAGTTATTGAAATACTGAGATGGAACTTGAGCTTCAAACTGGACATGGGAAGGGAAACACGGATGAAAATCCATAACAAGCTCAATTTGGGTCGCTTTCCCTCCTCGTTCTCCTGCCTGCCCCATCCCTTCTCCGACGGCAGGTACCAGCCTGCCTGAGCCAGGGACAGGAGCTCTCTCCCACCAGTCCTGTGGCGGAAGGAGGGTCCCTCTCTGCGAGGAGCCTTGTTTCTCTGAGGGGTTTCACCCCAACCCACACACCCAATCTTTGGGTCACAGATTTCTCAAAGTCAACTCAGTTGGCAAGAAACAGGGTTAAACTTGAAATGAGAAGACGACAGACTCATGATCCCCACCGTGTGCCGAGGGGCCCGTACCGGCTCCGAGGAAGCCAAGCGTCAGTCCTTACCATGTTTCCAGCTCTTGGGGACGCAGAGGACCTCCCAGCCACAGTCTGCAAGCACCTCGTGGTCCCCAGGGGACAGAAAACAAGATTTCCCCCCCCTTTGCCTCCAACGCAGAGGCTGTTCCATCTGTGCGCTCCGCTGAACGGCTCCTGCCAGCCACCACTTAGCCCTGGCAGTGCTATGGCTGCCCTCTGCCCCGTGGAAAGCCGCCAGCGATACAGTGTTTTCCAAATACTTCCTTGAGAGAGAAGAGAGGGCACATATGCCATTCAGAGGACTCAGTTTTTCCACATCAAGTTGGTCAGATGGGGCTGCAGCTCTCTCAAGCAGGGAAAGGGAGTTTCCAATACCACTTTCCTCCCAACTACTGATAAATTAGCAGCAACATAAAGCATGGGTAATGACTGCGAAGTGCTGCAGAAGTGGCTGGGTGCCCGAGCCAGGACAGGTCACACTGCTTCAAGGTGGCTCTGTCCCACGGAGCAGCCGCAGAGGGAAGAGTGACTTACGATGACCGTCCACACGAACAAGAGACACTGCATGGGATAAAGCAGAGCCCGTCTCTCCTTAAGGGCATCACCAATGGCAGCAAGCGGCCCAAGGACCGTGTGGGACCTCTGGGTTGAAGGGTACTCCCAAGAAGGCTCCCTGCTCCTCGACATGCTGATATTTAACCTTCTGGGTGCGGGACAAAGCCAACAGCCTCCTGGGTGCCAAGGGGACAAAGTCAATGCCTGGCCTAGCCAAAGCCCCCGAGAGCAGAGGTGCTGAGCCACGAGGATACTGGCAGTGTCACATCTCAACAGGCAGAGACCTACAGACTCAATGCAACTGTTAGGAGCCTAAGAGGAACAGCATCCAGCTGGTACCTAAGGCAAATTAAGAATTACAGTGAGGTACTGGCAGCCAGCAATCAAACCAGGGTACAACATTACCAGATGGTGCTGAGCCTGCCCCAGGCTATGTCAAGGGCTGAAGTCCCTTGTCTCTTTTGCGATGGGCAGGAAAAATACCTGGCACACCTTCCGCTTTGCTTTCCAACAGGGGTGGAAGGGGAGGTGCGGGGAGCCTCAGCTCCAGCCCCTGGTGCTGAGCAGCACCGAGCCAAGGTGGCAGGATGGCCATCACCCTGTCACACACCCCCATGGCCACCTGCACAGGCAGGGAGTGAAGGAAGACGCTCAGTGACAAGCCATCCCTGGCACATACACCAAAGCACTTCTCAAAGCCATCCGCACCACTCCTTCATCCCAATCCAGCGCCGTACCCACTAGGGTAAGCCGCCTAAATCAGCTCCCGCCTATCAGCATGGCCACAAACTCACCACTCCTGGGTGCAGGATAAGGTCTGGGGGGAAAAGGAGGTGCAAGGAAACCTCAAGCAACACGGGCGGGGTGGGCAACGTTATCAATATGATAATAAGTCAATTCACCTAGTGAATCTGGGGAAAGCCAGCCCAGAAGCAGAGCTGTGAAGTGCCTGTAACACCCTTCTCTGGCTACTCCCTAAGGCTGGAAACACACAACCTAAAGAGGTTTACAGTCTATTTTTTTTTTAAAAAAACACCCACCCCCCACCCCCGAACCTCAGCAACTCAGCAGCATCAGTGTTTAAAAACCGGTGTCCGTTCCCAGGTGTCGGCGTGAGCTTGGTCACAGTCTAAGGACCGATCCCCTGGCTGGGGAGTCTGTGGCCGGGCAGAGGCTCACCGTCCCAGCTCTGCCCTTGCCCCGCACTGCTGTCATGCCCTTCTCACCAGCATTGCCACATGGCTGCCCTCACAGAAGGAGAAGGGGTTGTTTTCCCCCCATACAGCAGCAGGGACCTAAGGGAGGTAAGGGCATCCTGCTAGCCTTCTCCCAGCTGCTGCCCCACGCAGCCCATGTGTCAGTCCGACCCGCATGAGGTGCGGTTTGGTGTCCTCTGCTCCGAGCGCTGATGCCCAGAATGTGCTTTGAAAAAAAAAAAACCAACCTCTTCACCCTGCTCTTCCCAGGGCATCGTCTGGGCGGCCAAGGCAGAACAGGAGCAAAACCAGATGTGGCTCCAGAGACACGCTTCTGAAGACAGCAAGGGTGATGCTCAAATCATGAGCTGTGCTCCTTGAGCTTCCTCTTCCTCAGCAGCCCTCTGTGCTTGGAGAGCTCAGCTCCGAGGACTGGCTGGTAGGTAACTCTCCAAGAAGGGTCTGTACTGATCTGTCCCCATCACACACCCCCCACAAAGGGGTCAGGAGAGCATCACATCCCATCGCACCACTCCGAGCACAAGGAGGGGAGCAACACAGCTAGAGGAGCTCCTGTCTCCCAACTCCATCCTTCCCAGGACATGTGAGGAGAGAAGGGATATGACACTGGAAAGAGATCTTCTGGTCAGTTCAGTCCTACAGCAAAGGGGATTAAGCTCCCCTCAGCCTTAAACCAAAACAAAATGAAGTCTGTGGAATAGCTTTAAAAGCAATGCCTCTTCTTCTGTAGTGTGATGTCAATGCTCACACAGGTACCATTGTTTGCTTGCAGCAGGAAAAGGAAAGAAAAAAAAAAAACAACCCCTTCCCGCCCCCCCAAAACCAACCAAACAAAAAAAACAAACAGAAAAACTGGAACAGGGCTGTGAGTCGGGCTGGTCCTACCCTATCTGGATCTGGCCAGAGTACATGGTCAGCAGCACCATGATGGTGAACCCCGTCAGCAGCCCTGCGTTCTGGATGGCGAAGGTGATCAGTGTGCTGCCGTTCTGCTCATCCTCCTGGCTGACCTCATTCATTTCAGGGAACTGTAGGGGGAAGGGAGAGCGATGGCTAAGTTCAGAGACTGGAGTGGCTCTGTCCTTCCTCACTGCTTCCCACCCCATGCCACCATCCCGGCAAATATTCACACCGCCTGTCCTGGGGCTCTCAGCCGGGTCACCGTGCCACCAGCCCAGGAGGCAAAGCAAAGCAGAGACGAATGCCGGCTGCTACAGACAGCATCTGCGTTTGCCAGGCGGACAGAGCAAACATCCCCTCTCCAGACTGAGAGCAAGCCAGAGCTCTTCCTAGCCAGGCAAAAAACACCAAACGCTGGCAAGGTCCCAACCATGCACCCGGCAGCCCCCCTGGCCCATCATTTACCATGTCAGCCAGCGCAATGTACAGAAACATCCCTCCGGCCAGCGCAAAGATCCAGTTGGCAGAGAAGTGGCTGCCGGCCACGATGCCGAAGGCCAAACCCACGTAGCAGCAGCAGGCAGAGATGAAGTTGAAGAAGAGTGCTTGGCGGATGGTCATCCCGGCGTTTAGCAGGATGACAAAGTCCCCTGCGGGAGAAGAGGACGGGGAGGATGAGGAGGGAGTGGGCTATCACTGGGTGGGCAGCAGCATTGGGACAGCATCGAGGTGCTCGTATTCAGCGCCTGCTTTTGCGTGAGGCCAAGCGTGGGCTCCCCATCCCCGCTGGCGCCGAGCGCTGACCACACCAGCTGCCTGCCAGCTCCCGGCCCTACCCGCGCATAAATTCGGACAGTCAAACCCAAACCGCTGCCCGCCTCCCCCCTCCCAAACCAATGAGGTGTTGTTTTTTTTTTTTCTTCAGATGTCTCCATCTAAATTTAAATCTCAGACATCATATTACCTCGTTATTTTTAGAGCTGTGATTACTCAGTGTAGTTTACAGCCTCGCCTCCCCCCCACCCTCATTACTCTGTTTATTCCGCCCAACATTTGCCTTTCCCTCAAGAAACAACGGGTAGGACCAGGAAAGCGGCAGGGTTAGCCTTAAAGAGGGGCAGATCTGAAAGCCCTTGCAGCACCTTTCCCCAAGGACTCACGTACCGAGCTCATGCGGGAACTCCTCGCAGAGGATGGCCACGGAGGTGCTGATCCCTTGGAAGACGGAGACGGTGAAAGAGGCCCCGATGGCCAACCCATCGATGAAGTTGTGGAGGCCGTCGCTGAGGGTGATCATCCACGCCAGCGTGCCGATGTCAGAGTACCGCACCTCCTTCAGCCAGTAACACGCGCTCTGGGAGGCCTGCAGATCCTGCCACGGCACCCCGACAGCGGGGACTCAGCACCCAGCCGGTCTCAGGGGGAGGTCACCGCTCCCTCCACTGGCCAGGGGAACCCACCCCTCCACGCATTAAATCCACACGAGGCTTGACCTGAGCCGTTTGCTTTCCACTACACACAAAGGATTTTGTCAGGGAGGTGCAACGGGCTTCAAAACTGCTCTTTTTCATTGACATGCAGGTTTTTTTCCACATGCCCACCCACCACCCCACAGGAGAAGGCACTAACCTGGACAGAGAGGGAGCCCACCACAACCTTCTCATCCCCAGAGGGGGTCTGGCACTCCAACTCGCTGGTTATGTGTGGGATCATGTGGTCCAGGTCCCCGTTCTGCAGCTTCTCCGTGATCCCCTCCTCCTGGTCCTTCTTGGAAGGCAGAGCCTCGGGGCCATAGTGGCTGTGCCCGTGGTGATGCTGCGGGACAGCGGGGATTCACGGGTGTCAGCTACCCCTGCCATTTCTGCCGTTTCCCACCCCAGCAGCACTCCAAGCAGCCCCTGCTCAGCCTCACCTGGTCCTTCTGTTTCAGGAGCATCTTCAGGACCTTCTCCGTGAAGAAGAAGAGGTAGAAGCCCCCGAACACCACGGCGGATTTGGAAACATAATAATCTTCTTGAGGATTGAATCCAAATGCCTGCAGGCAAAAGGGGACAAGTGACAGGACTGAGGAACAGTCTCCAGCAGCATGTCTGCCTTTGTCCCTGGCACCTCTGGGGCAACATCACCACTTTCTGACCTCTCTCTAAGCAGCAGCTGCTTCAGGGGCAAGCTCAGAAAATGCCTTCATGCACCTTTAATCTCCCTCACTCCCCCAGCCAAGCTGGCTGTGCCCCAAGCCATTGGATCCACCACCTTGCACCAGGGCAGGGATGCTAAAAGCAGGCTTAGAAAGCCCCCACTGTCTCAGCACAAAGGTGACCTGCAGGGCTAGAAGGGCAATAAAATAGCACTTCTCTGCTTGAAGCAGACCAGAGGTCTCCCTGGAGCGATTCCCTTCCAAAGAGGGGCGAAATGCCAGCTCCAACTGTGGTCCCGAAGGGCTTCCAGCCTCTGTACCTCACTCTCGGCTCCCCTCCGATGTCGCCTTCCCCTTCTCCAGCCAGCGAGCGCCCAGAGAGAAACAGCCCCCGAGAGAGAGAGAGAAAAGGACAGACCTGACAATCCTCACCCTACCTCGGGAATGAGCTGGAAGAGGGCGTTGGAGTAGAGAGTTCCAATCGCCAGAGCTATGAAGTAGAGGAGCAGCCGCTTGTAAAAGGTCTTCTTCATGAAGGGTACCACGCTGGCTCCCACCAGCGAGCAGAGGGAGATGACGGTCACGCAGAGGAAACCGTAACCCCAGACTGCGGCGTGCATGCCAAACCCACCCCGGGGGAATCGGACGAGGGGAGGTTGTTGGAGGGAAAGGAGATCAACATGGGGAAGGGGAGGGAGGGGAAGGAATCCACACCAAGAGGAAAGAGAGAGGAGGGAGGGAGAGGGGGGAGAGAAGAGGACATTCATTAGTGATTGCTTGTTCATCTGGCATTGGCTCAAGAGGGTGAACCTGGTGTTTGAGTGGCTTTGGAAACAGCTCTTTGGGAAGGGTCAGAGAGACACTCCGCTGTGGAGCTCGCACCAAACAACCAAGAGAGGAGCCCTCCCTTGGAGCAAACAGCTCTCTTTTAGCACTGGGCTACAGCTGAGTTTTGGCAGCCAGGACGTTTCAGAGCCAGCACCCCAGCTCTGCTCCCCGAGCCCCCATGGGACATCGGGTGGCTGTTCCAGTGCCACAGAGCACCAAGGTCCCCCGAGCACCTCATACACTCCATCCTTGTCCTGCAGCCTGGAGAGACGCAGCTGGTCCCTGCAAGCCACACTGGGATGCTCTGACTGACGGCAAGGGTGGAGCATACGTAAGGCACTTCAGTTCCTGGCAGATCAGGAAATATAGGCACTTGGTTTTTGTGTTTGGCAAATAAAAGTCGCAGTTCTGGAGTTGGATAGGAGCCTTGAAAAAATATCCCCCGCCAACACAGATGAGGCATTCGCTGCCCAAGAGCAAAGCAAGCAACACCGGGGAGCAAAACCCAGTGGCAGCAAAGGGTGCTCTGCTCAGAGGGAAGGCTGCACCTTAAATGCAGCATTTTAAGGCTGGATGTGCACGAGCTCAGATCCAGCTCGTCATCTACCCAGGCTCCACAAGGGCTATGCAAAGCCTCCCAGACCGGGGAGCTGAGGAAGCTTGCATGTTTCGAAGGTGTCCAATCTGAGGGCATGTGGGTGTATTTATTCAACTCCGGAACTGTGCAATTACAACACAATTAATTTGCAATATATCTGTCAGTCCCATCAGAGCACCAGGAAACCTCGTGTAAGCCTAAACCCTTGTGGGAGCATCGGTCTTGTAAATCAGAGGGGAAAAAAAGGCAATTAAAATATTTGTAAAAGTTGGCTGACTCAAGAGGAAGCTGGTGCTTCTCTGGGCTGTTCTCTGTGCTTTTACACCGATACTTCCTCCGCCTTGCACGTCTTCCCATCTGGCTCACGCCACTAGCACTGCCGCATCTCAGCGGCCTCAGAGCCGGGTAGCTCTGCATGAAGCAGGGCTGAGCACATCCCTCCAAGGGATAAACTCCCTTGCAAAGCAGACACAGCCCATGGGGCAGGAGCAAACAGCTTCTCCCACCATCTTCTTGGACCTCAGACCTGGCCAGCAGCATTGCAAGGACCCAGCAGGGCTGGAGAACACAGCCTCCCCACGCTGCCTGCACGCTCTCGAGGGTTTCCTGGTGCTCAGAGGGGCGAGAAAAGCCCCGCGGAGCCCCTGAGACAAGCCCTCAGCCTTGGGTGACGGAGGGATCGGTTCGATTCGGCAGGGTGGAGGCAGAGAGGGTGCCCAGAGAGCTACCCTCAGAGACGGGAGAGAGGCAGGGACTTTCTACTGCACCTCTGGGATGAGCTGGAAGAGCGCGTTAGAGAGCAGCGTGCCGATGGAGAGTGCGATGAAAAACGTGAGGACCCGGCTGAAAAATGCCTTCTCGGTACACGGTACGATGAAGACTCCGAGCAGGGAGGCCACGTTAATCATTGACACACTGAGAAAACCAAAGCCCCACACTGCGGAACGAGAAGAAACGAGGGCCAGACATTACCGAGGCTCTCGGTGCGGGGAGTCGGGGAGGACCCTGAGACCTCGGATCCAGGCAGGTGGAAAAGGCTGGCGCTGGGTCTATACCCTGATGCTGGGGCCAGCCTTGCAGCACCGGAGTGTCTCTCTCTGTGCTCCAGACACTTCAACTGCGACACAGACTGTCACTTTTGTGGCAGGGCAGGTGGAAATGAAGCCACCAGGTTACTTGGAAGAGTCTTTCCTGAGTCAGCCCTGGTCTCACAGCGTGGGACAAGCCAGTGCTGTGCTCAGGGCAGCTGATCCAAGACCTTGGGCATCATCAGGATCTGGATGCCTGGAAGCTCATTTTGCATCCGCTGGTGGCTGGAGGCCAGCGGGTCCCTAAACGTGCCAGGTCACCCCCACCTACCCACAAGGACTCAGAGCAAGGTCCCCATCATCCAGCTATCCCGAGAGCCGTGCTGCAGGCATAGCTCTGACCTGCGGCGTGTGCGATCAGGGGCAAAACCACGCCGCAAGCCCACGACACAAACCACACCGGGGAAAACCCGTCAGGGCTCCCCGCTGCTGTAGGCAAGCTGCCTCCTCTTGTCTCTGCCACACTCTGCCTGTGCCCCAGAGCCAGGAAGGAGAACTGGCTGTCCCGCAGGTCCCAGGGTGCCTCATATCCCTGAGCTCCGTGCCCCGGGCTGGGCAGCGCTCGTGCCCCCCGCTTACCTTCGGCTGAGCTGGGTCTGCTCTCCTCTGTCTGCTCGTTTTCCTCATTTTCCTGGTTCTCGGAGGCGCACGCCCCCGACTCCAGCTGCTGCAGGATGGTGGGGCAAAACTCCTTGAACTCGCTATGCCCCACGGCGGAGCCCTCGCTCAGGTTGTGGATAGCGAAAAGCTCAACGGAGCTGAAGCACTAGGGAAGAGAAGAGACAAGCAGGTGCCTCAAGAGTCCCACAGCTCTGCAAAGAGACTTTAGGGGTCTGCAGAGCCCCTGCCTTACCCGGGAGAGGTTCATCCTCTGCTGCGGCGGTTGGGAGACATTGGCGTGCCCCACTCCCACATCCAGGCGGTTCAGCAGGGCCTTGAGCTGCTTCAGGCTCAGAGTTTCGCTCTCGCCGTACCGCTGGAGGAGATCCTGCAGGAAGGAGGCTGCGGAGAGCTCCAGTCCCGCGGCATCCCTGCCCGCCCAGACCCGCGGGCAGGGGAGAAGGCAGAGCAGCATGAGCAGGCAGCAGCCCCGGGGGCCTGCGCTGGGGATCATGGTGTCTCAGGGATGCTGGAAGAGAAACCATGTGCTGCCATTAGCTTTATCATCCCCAGCGGCTTCGACCACTGCTCTTCCACCCCACAGCTCCATCAGGAGATGGCAGATTTCTTCCCCAGGGAGCCCCAGGCTGAGGAAGATGCAGCTTTGCACAGTGCTGAAAGCACCCAGATCCCGAGGAGAAACATCTTTTCACGAGCAATACAAGACCAGCCGCTTCTCCTCCACCCTGAGCCAAACCCCCAGCACCACCTCCCCGAGCACCCTGCTCACCACAGCCGTGTGCTGAGGGGTGGAGGGCTGCCGGGACATGGCTCCCAGGGGCTCTCCAGCTCTGCAGCACCTCGGGATCCCTGGGGAAGAGTAGCCAGTGGATGGAAAGCAGGCAGGAGCATGCAGGCAGGGCTGCGATGGGGATCCCGCATACATGCCTCTGCCAGCGGTGCAGCCAGCAAACCCCAGCGCAGTTAATTCCAATGCTGGCTGCCGAATTCGGCTCTCCTTAGGGCAAGGAAGTCAAGCACCGGCCACGCTAACACCACGTTGAGTCCCCCTCGTGCCACCAGACCTGGGACACGCACCCCTCGGGGACCTCTGGCCACCCACGCCAGCGTTCGGAGGACACGGGAGCCCAGGGGACAGAGGTAGCATTTTCATTAAGTTATATTTTAACTACAATAATTACAGTGAACCAGGTCCTTCCCAGCCGCAACTGTAGATGCCTTTGTAGTATTTGCCTAGAATCAATCCTTGCCCTCTCCGCTCCTTTCATATAAGCTAGGAATCAATAAAAGTGGGATGGCAGAGACCAGGGGAGCTGGGGTTCACCCGGCAGCACAAGTTGGGTGCAAAGGAAGGGGCTTGGAGAGAGGGTGGGAGGCCAGGCACGACCCGCACGTCCACCTTGGGCAGCACCCAAGAGGCTGGAGCAGGGCCCAGGCTGCCTTCCTGGAAGAGCTTCACTGAAAGGTGGATGGCAAATTTGGGATTCACAAGGACAAACAGAAAATAATTTGCTATCCACTGCCTCCGTACGCCCAGCAGCCATCACGTTCCCAGCCCAGGGCTTCGCTCCCCTCCCAGAGGCTTGGGCACACACTGCCTCGTGGTTTCCCCTTCCCGGGGGAAGCAGTTTGCAGCCCTGGGATGGTTCCTGCACCGTTGTGCATGGGGCCCCATCCAGCCCAGCTCTGCCCTGGCACAGGACCTGCCACCCCGGCCAAGCCGCGCTCCCGTCGGCTGCTCCGGCACCCCGCCACGCTCATCCCATGCTGACGGCTTGCAGATTTTGGTCTCCTCCAAAAACAAGCCCGAGACATTTTTGAAGCCCGGCCAACCAATTGTTCTGAAAATAACCTGAGGCCGGGTTTGCGAGGCATAGTGCTGCTCGGGGCGGCGAGGCCAAGCCCAGCGGGACCCCATTCTCCCCCCAGGACCCTGTACCCCCTCTGAAGGTGCCCACATTCCTGCAGGTTTTACAAGCTTACCACCGCTTTGCGAGCTTTATTCTCCAGGAGAGCGCAGGCCTTGGAGGTTTTAGCCTCCTCCTGCCAGGGCTTAGCTGGGATGCTTTGGCTTAACCCCTCTCCTCCCAAAATGGGGGAGCGAGCTCATCTGGTGAGGTGCTGGTGATGGTAACACCCTGCTCGGTGGGGGCTACCTGAGCAACCTCTGACTCTTCAGCATCCCCCAGCAAAAGCAGGACACCTTCTTCTGCCTCCCTCCTACCCAAATCCACCCTTCCAGACAGGTCCTCCCTGGGCAATGCCCTGCCACAGCCCCAGAAGCGGCCACTGGCCAGGGTGGCCACGTGGGACATTTGGGCGGCCAGTGACTCCCACAGGGTACACAGGAGCTGGCACACAGCCCACGGTGGCAAAGGCCTGTCCCGGCGGCACCGCATCCCAGGAATGGGTTGGCTGCCTTTCCCTCTCCGTGCCAGCCGAGTGCTCCCCACGTCCCTCGTCCTGCCAGGAGCCATTCTACCCGGACCATGCCGATTATCGCCAGCCCGTGCCAAGGCATGCAGCCCTCTCCAGTGCCAAAATCACCCCTGGGGTTCCTCCCAAAACCGGGTTGAGCCAGGCGCACCCATGGTGGAAAACCGGACCTCAACTTTTACCCAGCTACCAAACAAAAGGCAGGAAGCGGTTTGCAGGCAGAGCTGGGCAGGGGTTTGAATTGCACAGGCTCGCCACTGTTTTAGGGCAGAAACAAGGTAGAGGAGCCATCCCTTGGGAAGAAGGGCGCAAGGTGGACCAGCCTTAGAGTCTCAGATCCCCCTGAACACCCCAGGACAAGGCAGGAGGGTTTCAAACACATCCAAGCCCCCCCATCCCAGGGGCAAAGGGAAGCTGCAGCAAACACCCCGGGGACACAAACCCCTGCTGCGGTGTCTCCATCGCTGCCAGCTGAGCGGGACACCCCCCCCAAAAAAAAGTCCCCCAGCCTCCTGCCTGCTACCTTCAAGGGCGTCCTCTCACCAGCCACGGGACCTGCTCCTGGGGCCCGGGGAGCCGCGGTGCCGCGCTCGGCCCAGCGCCTGACCTACTTTATCGCTCGCTGCCGCGCTGGGACGGGGGAGAGGGAACAAACCTCTGCCGTGGGGAGGGGATGCCCAGGAGGGTGTCCTACGGGACGTGCCTGGGAACAATGCCCGGCAGTAACGAGAATTGCGAAGGAGCTGCCAGGGCCAGGCAAAGCCCCTCTTCTTTCCCACCTCCCTCGGGTTCGCTTCCCAGAGCTCATCGATCCCCGTTGCAAACCACCCCCCCTCCGACCGCGAAGGTGAAGCCGGGAACAAGAAACGCTGGCAAAGCCGAGCACGGCCCCGGCGACGTCAGCCCCACGCCACACGCTTCCCAAAATCCCACGCAGGGCTAGCTTGCTGCCGCAAACCTGGAGGGGAATAGCGGGGGCCCCCAAAACCCCCTCGGTTTGCATTTCCCCCCCCCCCATCCTGCAGGGATGGTTTGCAGCCAGCGGTCTCGACCTCCTTCCGGAGCAAAAGCCGCTCCACGTGTCTGGCAGCGAAGGCAGGACCTGCCTGCTGGCAAGGAGGGTTTCCATGTCCTGGGGCACATCTGCACCCTGGAAGGACCGCAGCAGCCTGCCACGCTCAAGCCGGGCCACGGCCTCCAGGCCACGGCCTCCCTTTGCTCCCCCAGGCTGCCTCCACTCACTTTTTTGTCCCTTAATTTCCCCTAAAAGCCCCTGCCCGCGGACCCTGGTACAGGCAGGCAGGCAGCAAAACCGGCTGCCCTGGAGCTAACCCTGGCTAGCCCACCCCAAACAGCCCACCCGCCCACTCCCGCCCCGGTCCCCCACTCCCTTACCAGACCTCCCTGCTGCCAGCCCCACTCCCTGCCCCATCCCAACACCAGTCCCCACCCCACAGCAGCCCCCCCGGCCCCTCTATCACCTGTCCCAGTCCTGCCTGGCCCCGGTCCGGCCCCGGAGCTGGTACCACTGGTACCAGACCCCATAGCTGGGTTGTCCGCCCCACACCTACCCGCACCCTCACCTCGCCCCACACCCCCACGGGCAGTCCCAAAGCGAGCCCCATAGCTTCCCCTAGGCCCTAAACCCGACCTTAGGCGAGGTCCTAGACCCCCAAATCCCTCCCCGAACCCCAAAACTCGGTAATTTCACCCCAAAACCGGTCCCTGAACCCCTAAAACCGGTCCCTGCATCCTTTCCTGCATCCCCATCCCCATCCCAATCCCGGGGCTCGGATCCCACCCTCCCCGCGGTGCCCCGTCCTCGCAGCCTCTTCCCTGCCCGCTCCCAATCC
>NW_010972598.1:12322427-12332366 GCF_000737465.1 Haliaeetus leucocephalus | reverse complement strand
GCGGCGGCAGTGGGGGGGCGCGGGCGGTGGGGCACGGGGCAAGGGGCCCCCCGCCACGGACATTTCCCGGGGACACGGGGGTGTAGGGCACTGCAGGGAGCCCCCAGGCGCCCCGTGGGGGTACGGGGCTCCCCACGGAACCCTCCCGCGGGGACACAACACCCCACAGACCCCCCACCCCCCCGGGTATATGGCACCGAACAGACCCCCCCCAGGCATGCCTTGGTGACATGGACCCCCCCAGGCACCACTTGGGGTTATGGAGCACCCCTCAGACCCCCTCTGCCCCCCAAGGACTCTTTGGGGGCGTGGGGCACCCCACAGACTCCTCCCGGGGGGATGGGGTACCCCACAGATGCCCCCTGGCCATCCCTCAGGGGTCTAGAGCACTGCACAGACCCCCCCCCCAGGAACCCTTTGGGGGCACGGGGCACCCCTGAGCCCCCTCCCAAGGGGCCAGAGTACCAAACAGACCCCACCTGAGGGGACATGGCACCCCAGGGAACCCCCTGGAAGGGACCGGGGGGGGGCCGAGTATGCCAGCCAGGGGCCATCCCAGCTCTCCTGCCGGTGCCAAGGAGCCGGCAAGGACAAGGCAGCCTTTCTCCCCGGCAGCGGCGACGGCACAATATAAAAAGCCGGCTGGTGGGAGGCCAGGCACACCGGGGGCCCAGCCAGCTGCCCTGAGCCATCACCCCCACTTTGGCCCCAGCACCCCCCCAGCCGCTTGAGGCCAAACGTCCCCCTGTGCCAAAACACCCGCCCGGGCTGGGCGAGCGAAGGCTGCCAAAGTCCGCCGGGACCGGCAAATAAAAGGGGTAAAAGCTGTTATTGGCAAGGGTGAATGATTAACCCAGGGCGCAAAGGACGTGGTGACAGGCTCTGCTCCTGCCTGCCAGGCAGCATCGTGTCACTGCTGTGTGTCCCCCTCCCTGTCCCCTCCATCCCAGGACCCCCCCGGGGAAAGAGCGGTCAGGACATCCCCACGAGCACCCAGCCCCTTCACCCACCGTTGACCAGCCTACACTGAGACGGAGCAGCTGCCAGCAACACTTTTAATGAAGTTAACTGAAAACTACAGTTACAGCAAAAAAAAAAAAAAAAAAAAAAAATTCACTTTTTTTTTTTTTTTCCACAAAAAGGGGAGGGCTGGGAGAGGCTCCCACTGTACCCCCACCCCTGCTGGTGCTTGCACAAGGGGTGGGTCGGGGGCACGCAGAGGTGAAATCCAGCTGATTTTGGGGATGCTCCTGCAGCCCCTCCACAGCCCCCCGACAGCTTCAAACTCAAAGCTCTCAGACACCTCTTGACCAAGGCAAAGAAACATCCGAAATAGCAGAAAACTCAAACACACACTTTTCCCTTGGGATATCAACCTGCTCTCCTACCAGCCCAACGGAATAAAAATAAATAAATAAAATTAATGAAGACTTCTTGGAAAACCAGTGACTTTTTAAGGACGTGACAACCAGCCGAACCGGAGCTGGGTTTGTTAAACAGGAGCTCGAAAAAGCAAAGTAAGATTTTAAACTGGAGGCTGTCTCAATGGCAATGCAAGAGATTGGGGGAAAAAATACCAGAAATCTTTGGGTTTTGCATCCAGCACCTGCACGGGGCAGGGGGATGGGCAGGGATGAGCTGCAGCCTGCGCTGCGGGAGCAGCATCACCTTTGGGGCTTATTTACTCAAATCCCTTTGCTGGGAGGACTGGAAACCAGTGAGCAGAGGCTGGCAGCCTCACAGCAGAGGGGTTTTACTCCAGGTTCATTCCCATGGAGATGAAGCCCAAGAGTCCACGGCTCTGGGGCCCTGCCACCGTGCCAGAGTGCTTCCAAGCACCCTTTTAAAACAACAATAAAAATGAACCCAAGAAACCACGTGCGGAAATAAATTGGAAAAAAAACCAAACCAAAACAACACCTTTAAGGAAAGACAGTCCCCCTTGCAGGAGACTTAACAGCAGCGTCTGGGGGAGCCGAACCCCAAAGCGAGCTCTTTCTCCCCCCGTTGCCAGCGCATCAGCTATAGGAAGAAGAGCTTGTCGCAGAGCTGGGCGCTGGGCTCACGGTGCAGGACCTGTCCCGAGAGGAAGGCCAGCTTGTGCGCGTACTTGCAAGGGGCAGGGACCCGGACGGTGCCTGGCCAGTTCCAGTACAGGTGACAGAGCTTGAATGTCAACCTGGGGACAGCGAGTGGAGAGGGTGTCAGTGCTCGCTGGCATCCTGGGGCTTGCAGGATTGCTGCTGCAGGGACGGATCCTGCTCCCTATGGCAGCGCTGTGGTCCAGCAGTAGGGAGCTGCAAAGGCTGCAAGGTCAAACCTGCTCACGGGGATGTTTTCTTCCTGATTGCACGAGATAAAGGTCAGGCTCTGCCTGCCTGGGCACTGATAGTAGCTGATTGCATTAATTACCCGGGTACTATTTGTGTTTCAACCCGCAGCAGCTCTCCTGCAAGGCCACCCAGGCCAGCACTAGGTGACACAGATTTTCCTTTATCACACTCGCAATTAGCTCCTTCCCAGAGAGGCGGCAAGACGGATGCCATCCGCCTCCTCTCCCTCATCTGCTGCGAGTCCTCCCAGCTAACCCAGTATGAAGAGCAGACTCAGCCCAGTACCTGCACAGGTACCTGCTGCCCTCCCCACTAGCTCCAGGGGATTGTTATGCAAAAAACCAAACAGATTTAGGAGGTCAGACATGGGTCCCCACGCTGCGGGATGTTGAGAGGGGCTGTGGAAAGCCTGCCCTTACCTCTGCAGGTGCTCGCAGCTGAGGTTGGCCGTGTTCAGCACGCAGACATAGCGTGTGGGGATGCTGCAGCCCTGGCGAGAGCGATGGGCCAACAAAAAGAAATCCTGCCTGAGAGGGAGGGAAGAGCAAGGTTTTTTTGCACGCCAGTTTGTTTGTTTGGTTTTTTTTTTTCAGTTTTGTTTGCACACAAGGGTTTTTTTGCGCCCCATATGCAGCTTTCCCGAAAGCAGCCAGCGTTGCTGCTGCTGCCACTCACCAGTCCGAGCTGGTGACCGTGTGGTCGATGACCGTCCCTGGAGGAGGGGACGTGAATTGCTCTGCCGTGAGGGTGTAGAAGTTGGTGCTGATTTGTTTCTGCACCACCATGACTACCATGCTGGGGTGGTAGTTCTCAAAGGTGTCAAAGCACTTCTGCATCTGCGGGATCTCGTACTTGAGCACGGTGTTGAGCTGGCTGTCAGACACGCCATCCCTGTACACGACTATCTTCTTGGGCAAGCAGTGGTTCATCTGGGGAAGCAGAAATTGGAAGAGCTCGCTGTTTTTTCCCCCCGACACCGTACACAGGACTGGCTGACAGGGGGAGATGCATGCCCTAGCAAGAAGCTGGGTGCTAGATGCCCACCAGGTCTCCAGGGCTGACAATTCAGTGGTCTTGCAGCCTGTGAATTCAACCCATCACCCTCAAGCTTTGCAGAAAGCCCCAAACTATACACAGCCCCAGCAAATGCATTTCAAAACAGGTTTCAGAGGGACTGGCAGGGCAGAGAGAAGCAGTGTTTGCACTAATCCTGCCCACAGGCAAGCGTTTGGTGACCAGCAAACTTCCAGTTTTCAGGGGTGTTTCTCCAGCACCCGCAGAAGGATGAGAAAATGCCAAAAGCAGGTCCTGGCTCCTGCCCTGTCACACGCTGTTTTTCTCACGCTGGGGATGTGGGACAAGAGGACAGGACTCAGCAGTTCGATGCTGATACGAGCAGAGGTGTAACGTGGCACTTCCCCCAGTGCAAACTAATCCTTGAGGCAGGTTCGCACATTCCCGAGATAAGGGTTAGCCTCCCCGGGCACGCGTGGCTGCGGGTGCCGCATCCAGTCCAAAGGCTGCCGAGGATGTCTGCTTGCTCGCACGCGCTCGGGCTGACAGGTTTGGGGTGTTTTTCCCTTGCTTTGAGGAGACATTAAACCACGGGAGGGCTTTTTCAAGAGTGCCAGGCTGGGGGTTTGGCCTCACCTCGTGGAAGTGCTGGAGGGCATCGGCCAGGCAGAGCCGCAGGCTGTCGGCGATCTCCTGGTGGGGCATCTGGAAGACCACCCTGGAATACCACTTGGTGAGGATGCTGGGGATGGAAGGGGGACGAGCGTCAGGCACCCCCCTTGTCAGCCAAAGTCCACCGAGCCATTGTGCAACCGAAACCGACCCCAGCTCAGCACTCGCGGTGCCTTTCCCACCGATACGGCGCTGAGGGCACGCCAAAGGCCGGCGCTGCCTGCACCCATGGCCAGTGACACCCAACATAAACACGCTGGCAGAGACCTTGCCGAGCACAACAGCTTCACCCCTTTCCCAGCAAAGGAGAGGCAGTGGCGATGCTGGTGCGGGACCCTCCCTGCATCCCCAGGGTGGAGGCGGAAGGAAAGCCTTCCCCCCAAGGCACCACGTACTGATTCATGCTGGCCACGAAGCCGATGACGGAGCGCATCCCTTTGCTGCGGCCGTGGTAGACATCCATGCCGATAACCATCAGATGTTTCTGGGGGGGAAAAAAGGCACGTGGGAGTTAGGGATAACTCAGACACCTCCAGGCTGCCCTGTCTGGATCCCTTCAGCTGCGAGGGACTTTGCACACACAAAATGGAGACACTGACCCCAATTATCCAGACGGTTCATCTGCAACCCCAGAGGGAAGCCTGTGACCACAACAGTTTATGCCCCGGAGCTTGCAAACTCATCACACGCATGTGCTGAGTGGTTTTGCCCGCCTTACCAGGGGGATGTCGACCCCCCAGAGCTCGCCACCGAGCTTGCAGTTCAACTGCAGCAGGACTTTCTGGACCACACTCTTCATCTTGCTCAACTGGCCTGCAAGGGTCTGCGCGTTGATGACCTGCAGGGGGGCAAAACAGGAAAAGCGAGGCTGGAGATGCCCACAGCTTCCCTGCGCCAGTGGTCTCCTTCTGCCGAGCCCCTCGCCTACCTGGGAGGGCACCGGGGACTGCACACAGCACAGCTTCTTGATGGCCCCGTACAAGTCCTCCCGGCTGCTGGAGATTATGCACAGGAGCAGCTGCACCTTGTCCTGCAGGGAAGCAGAGCAGGGGAGGGCGATGCACAAGTATTAGATGCACAGGGATCCAAGAAGATCCACCAGCTGCACAGCCCTCCCCAACAGACACACGAACCTTGTGCTAACCTGCGCTATCCCCCTGAGCCCCTCTCCTCACCTCACTATCCAAAACAGTTCGGATAGTCTTGGCGTAGGTCTCGATGCGGTCATCCTTCAGCTCCACCAAGGCAGGACGGCTGACGCGCATGCCGATGGGGCCGCAGACACTCTCCATGGTGGCCACCAAATTCTTCGCCAGGTCCTGCAGGCGCTTTGGGTAAACTAGCAGCCAGTAGTTCATGGCAATCTAGGAGAGAGGCGAGGACAGCCCTTGCCTCGGGGCTGCGACTGCCAAACCATGTAGCTCCCAGCCCTGCAGCACAGAAGGAAATTTGGGAGAGGGAAAGCGGCCCAAGAGGAACCTAAAGGGTGCAAAACATCTTATTCCAGCAGTCTGAAAGCCTTCAGCCACTCCAGGAGGAGGTGGGAAAGCAGATGCTGCAGCCATGTACCTCTAACCTCCTTAGGAAAAACAGGCTGAAGCATAAAGCCAATATAAATAAGGGAAGGGTTTTAGCTCGAACAAGCTCAGACAGGAGCGGGGCAGATGGGATGCCAGCACTAAGAAAACCCATCCCAGTTTTCAAACAAGGGGATGTTGTTGCAACGGCCGAGCAGTGGGCTCACCACTGAGATGGAAGCTTCTCGCGTGACCTCCCTGTTCCAGCTCAGGTCCTCAGTGGGGATAAAGGAGCTGTGCCGCATGTTGATCCTCTCCGTGGGCAGGACTCGGCCCTGCGTCTGAACAGAGCAAAAATCCCTGGCAGCTCCGGTGCACCCATTGCCTCCATTCCCTGGGTAGGGGAAGCTCAGAGCCCAGCACCCTGCAGCCCCTACCCTGTGAATATCCGGATCCAGGGTGAGCCCCCAGCGCATCAGCTCCTGTGAGGCCTCTGGGCTGTCCTTGATCCTGCGCAGGAGGCTGGTGAGACGTGCGTAGTGCTGGCTGGGACTCTGAAGCATCTCCCGCATCACATCCTGCAGCAGGCGGGCACGGGAGGAGGTGGGTTGGGGAAACCCCGGGCATGATGGGGGGCTTTGAGCTCCCCCCGTCAGTGGCTGGCTGGGGGCTTATCTCTCCAAACCAGGCAACGCCAGCTCAGGTGAGCAGAGACCATCAAACTATGCTTCAGACCATGCAAACATGCTCTGACCTTCACCATTCGACTGTCCTTCTTTATCTCGGGGACCCCGGTCATGAAGGTGAGCTCTGGCACGAGCAGTATCACGTCCAGCAGATGCTGCAGGGAGGAGGACAGGCACCGTCAGCACCGCGAGGGGGCTGCAAGCCCCCGCCCTCCCAGCGATGGGCAGGACAGGAGCTGGAAGAGCTGAGAAAAGACTGTAGGTCTCCAATTTTCCCTCCCCAGGTCTCCATGCCTGGCTCACCTTCCCCTCTGGTGTCCGTTTTTCCTTGGGCCTGTGGATGAGCAGCGGCTGGTCCAGCTCGCTGATGGTGATCCCGTAGGCTTTGCTGGAAAAACAGCAGGGAAATGGCATCAGGTGAGATGTTCCTGTTCCTGCCCACCCACGTTGGGTCAGAGCTAGGCATCAAACACTTCCTCACTGACAGACGCTCATCCTAAGGGATGCTCCAGCAGGCCCCTACCTGTAGTAGTCCACAAAGGTGATCTCCTCGCCGCTGGCCAGAGTGAAACTGTCCCTTGGGGTCTTGTTCCAGTCAATGTCGTCAATGCGGTAGGTGCGGTTGTTGTAGCGAGTGATGACCACGTTGCCCACCAGCTGCTTGGTGCACTCGTCCTGGAAGCTGCTGACACTTTGTTTGTAGATGGCGTGCCTGCGGTGAGGAGAGAAGGAGGAGGACGAGAAAAGGCTCATGGTGATGCTCCCTGCCCGTGCTACCCCAAAAATAAAATGCCTTTTGCCAAACAGCACCGGTGGCCCATGGTCCGGCGATTGCAGCTGGCACTGCCCTTGCTGAGAGCCAGCCCCAGGCATACAGCTGCTGGAAAACCACCCTCACCCCTAAAGCCCCGCAGGGCTCTTCTGTGTTTTTTCCCTTCTCTTACATGAAATTCAGGACGGAATCACTGCGGATGACTTTGTGGATGGCGTCGATCAAGAGGAAGAGGCCGCCATCCTTCTTCCGGATGCTGACAGAGTATCCCGGCCAAATCTGCAGCCTGTGCCCAGAGGGGAAGATGCCCAACGGCGCCTGGGTTAAAACCGGAGCCGCCTGCATGGCGCTGCCAGAGAAGCCGGACAGCCGTCCTGCTCACCAAGAAGCACTCAAAACACATGCGGATTTATTTCCCAGCTGGCTGCCAGCTTTCAGCTAATAACCCCTGAATTGCACTGCAGAAAACAGGCATTCTGAGGTCAGGCTAACCAGACCTGGCCAAGAGAGCTGACCTGGCAAAGACTTCTGAATTTCCAGCCTTGCACTACTACTGGGGGGACAGGGACATCCCTGTCTCACACTCAGGCCCCTGGGCAGCGGCAGGAGGAAACCAGGTCCAGCACCCACCTGTAATGCTGTAATACGGTGGCTTGGTCAGGTTCAAAGAAATTTCTCCCAACAAGCTTCATATCTAAGATTCTCATCACCCTAGGAAAGAAAAATAAAAGCACGATGGGCCCAGGCTCCGAGGGAGGAGGAAGGTCTCCTCCTTGGAGCTTGGGGAGGGTCTCTGCCAACCCTCACCTCCGGAAAACCACGTTGTAAAAAGGGATGCAGAGATCCGAGCTAGGCTCAAGCACTTTGGTTATCTGGATGGTGATGGTGATCTCCTCCCTGTCGCTCCTCCTCTGAGCCTTCAGACTGACCACCTGTGGGGCGAGAAGGCACGTTAACCAGGGCAGGAGGGATGCTTTCCTACCCAGCACATGGGCTGGAGACCTGGGGGGGGGGACACCCCTGTGCCCCCAAATCAGCTAGAACAACCTCACCTTGGTGCGGATCGTGTCACCCCTTACCTGGGGGAGCAAGATGGGCAGGTAGAGGATGGAGCCATCGAACGCGGTCACGTTCCCTGTCACTGCCTGGTGCTCCTTCAGCATGGCAAAGCGCGTGCTCCTGCACTCCACCTCGGGGCTGCCGCAGATGGGAATGCATCACCTGCCACCGCTGGCAAGTCCTTGGTCTTTTAACCCTCCTCTACCCCCCAATAAGAGCCCATGCAGGACACCAAAAACCCCACGTGGGGAAAAAAGCTAGAGCTCATTTGCTTTGCTGCCCTGCAGCAGCTCTGCCCGCAGGCACCATGGCTGCGCTGGCCGCTCCATCTAGTGGCTACTGGGACGGAGGGAGGGAGGGAGAGACACGGAGCGCTCTGCCCCGGAGGCACCCACCCTTCAGAGGGGCTGCGGGGGGGAGCCCGGCCCCCCGGCCCCATGCTGATACCTGAAGGTAACGTGGTACTGGTAGACGGCTTCATTCTGGCAGTGGATTTTAACTGAGTTCAGCCCCACGGTTAAGGCTGTTCCCTTCGGCTCCGGCTTCTTCCACAGCGCCCTAGGAGAGACGGGGCAAAGGCAGGGTGGTGAGCCGTGACCCCAGCCAGTGCTCAGACCCCAAAACGTGGGGCTGGAGCTCACCGATGCTTCACTTACGGTCTGCTGGCAGCCGGGGGGGTCCCTGGGGCGGGTGGCAGGGAGGGCTGAGGTCCTGATGGACGCAGGGTGGGCGCAGCAGCCATGCAGGGCTTCCCGTAGGACGGCACGGTGGCATCTCTCCCGGGGGGGCTGGGCAGCACGTCCCCTCTGCCTCGCCACAGGATCCTGCATCCCCAGCGTGGGCAGAGGTGAACCCCAGCATGCTGGGGTCACGTCGGCGGCAGCATCCTGGCTGCAACCCCCCGGCAATGACCCTCCCCACCACCCCCTGGTGAACCCCCCACCGGCTCCTGCCTCCGGCAGCCGGATCCCCCTGCTCATGCCCCACATGCAGCAGGTGCTCCCTGCCTGGAGATGCTCAAAACACCAGGTTTCGGTGGAAAACCACCAAGCCACCACACCACCGAGCGAGCGGAGCAGGAGGCGGCACGGGCACCGGCTCGGTCACCACAACGGTGTCACTTGCAGAGCATCCCCCAGCCCGCTGCCACCGTGGTCGGCGAATAAACCATCCGAAGGACTGGGGGACCGAGGTGGGAAGGGGGGGGATAAAGGGAGGGGGAACGGGGACTCACCGCCCACGTGCGGGGAGCGCTGCTGCCATCCCCTCGTCATCCTTCACCGCCAGGCTGGGCCGTGCCAGAGCCTCCGCCACGCCAGCGGTGCAGCGGCCTGCGGGAAGGAGAGGGCACGGTGGGTGGTGGCAATGGCTGAGGGGAGGGGGAAGGCCAGGCTGGCCCCCCCCCCACCTCACCCCCGGGCACGACCACCTACCGAGGGGCCAGTCCCCGGCCTCCAGAGAGGGACAGGGCCGCTCACCCAGGCCCAGGCCACACAGCAGGGTGGAAAGCGGCACCAGGGAGGGCCGGGGTTCGGGCAAACCCGGCTGGGGCAGGCGCTGGGCGCGGTTCGGGATCCCCCGCAGTCTGCCCGGAGGAGCGGGAGCCGGACCGGGGCCGGGCAGACGGAACGACCGGGCGGGCTCCATGACCGCCCCGTCGAAGCTCCCGCCTGCAGCGCCGAGCACGATGATACCGACGACGACTCACTGCGCAGGCGAGGCTCCGCCCACCCCCCACATCGCTCCGCCCCCCACACCCCTCCCCCCCCCCCCCCTCCCCCCCCGGACCGGGGGGAGCTCCCTAGCCACGCCCCTCGTAGAGACCCCCCCCCGCCCCTGAGGGGCTTCAGCACCGCGGACAGCGCCCGCCGCGGGGGCGGGGCCGG